>NC_136492.1:86914984-86922484 GCF_053919585.1 Euprymna scolopes | reverse complement strand
ATTCCTTGATTTCTTATATGCTTCATTATAGAATGAGATGGTTCTCGATTGATTAACTCTGTCGGATATATACCCGAGAGTCAAAACAATGATAAGAATATTCTGTTGTCATAGCCCTAGTTATGGTAGACTGTTGACTTTATTGACAACAGACACTCTCTAGAAAAATTGTCTCCGTCATGACTGACAATTTTTGAACTATGTAGTACCTATTAACTATTTTCATCATAAAGATAAAGGTTATTTACATAATTACAGAAGGATTTTTATTCACGTGAACATAGGAGAACATCCAGTTCAGCCAAAAGAGGTTCTATAGATTAGGGAAAATTGCATAAATGCAGAATTATTCGTCGTTCATGAAAGAAAATGTTAAATGTATTATTAGAACAGATGCTTCACTCTCCTTTTCATAAAGGCAAGGTGGTTTTAATACAGTCTATAACCATAACTAATTTAAATCAGAATTGTTCGAGTCCAGTAAAAATATTAAATCCATGATCATAATAATGTCAGTATAACGGTAGAAAGTAGAAAAAAGGTGATTTTATAGCTGCCATTATTCTAATGAAATCACCCCCCAAGGTTTAAAAGTCAACTTTATTCCATTGTTATATATTGACCGAGTAACGCCAGTAGATATACTGCCCAACGATTATTATTATAATTATTATTAATATTTACAGATAACATTATTTATGTTAACATATTTATAATAGAACAACGTGTCAGTTTTCATAACTAGCACAAACACAAATGTTAATTTGGTGTTAATTTGATTGATGGAATTTAAGCTTACAAAAATATAATCAAAGATACGTGACAAAAACCCGGCAAGAGTCTTTAGGTTACGTGTAGCGATGAAGTAAATTACAAGATAGCTTTTGTGACGTAGAATTACGAGGAAGAGCAGTTAGGTACACAACGCATTAGCGAAGGGATAGGATTTTTAGAAAAGACGCCCATGAAAGTTAGAAGGAGGCGGGTTAGCAAAATGTAGTCTTATACAAAGCGTGCCAAAAATCAAATGCTTATAGAAAATATAATTCATGCCTGTGTGTTTTCGCTTTAGGAGAAAAACACCCTTTTTTATTTCAGGAAAAGAAAATTTGAGGTATGTGTTTTACTTGTGCTATAACCGACAATGTGTCTATCTCTGTCTATAAACCTTTTATACATGCATGCACATATCAATGCACAATAGAGAGTGAACTAGATGAATAACAGATCAGAACGTTGAACGCTCATAAATAGACTCATTATAGCCAACCCACATTATATATATATATATATATATATATATATATATATATATATATATATATATATATATATATATATATATAATAAGAATTACAGTTAAGTTTATCAAAATTATCCAAGATGGCAAAACTAAAGTAAATTATAAATATTAAAGAATTAATATTCATAAAACAATCTCAATCAGATGTTAAAGCTCGATAAAACCAAATAGGAGATAGAGCTTATAATAAGAAATACTTTCGAAGAAATACTTCCTTCTCATAAAAGGGTAGGATTTAGCAAACTGTGGGATCGGATTTTGCTTGCAAAAGTATTTGATGAGACTACAAGTAAGTCATAGATGTTACTTGATAACAAAAAGTGAAGCAGAGGGAGTAGAGTGAATAAAAAAGTGATTACACGTGAATGGATAGTCTGGTGAAAGGTAAACTATCCAATGACGGTAATATACAAAGATGCAGAATCCAAGAAAGTTAGTTACATTTCCATTCGCACAAGTAAAATCCAAGGGAATCACGTAATTGGAAGATGGTCCAAAGTAATCCAAAAGGCAGATATCCGTGGAATGATTCACAAATAGGTACAAGGAAAAGGGAATATTATCAAAAGAAAGATAAAATGTGTGTAAAAATAGGAATGTAAAAATTTGCAACTCGACTGTCGAGGCAAGGCTGAAGTAACAACATTATCTATCCATTCACGTGAAATCACTTTTTTATTCGCTCTATTCCCTCTGCTTCACTTTTTGTTATCAAGTAAGATCTATGACTTACTTGTATTTTCATCAAATACTTTTGCAAGCAAAATCCTATCCCGCATTTTGCTAAATCCTACCCTGATGAGTAGGAAAGTATTTCCTCGAAACTCCGCGGATTAAGGTCTATCCATTTATTTAGTGTTTCCTTTTTAAAATTAAATATGTTTTAACTCTTTTTCAAAGTGTTTTTAACATGGTTTATTAACTAATAAGTAACTAAGAATAATTAAAAAAAAAAGAAATCGTTTTCTTTGTTGACTTGCACCGGTTTAATCATAGTTTCCTTTTTAATAAGGCATATATGATGAGAATAATACAAATAATATTCTGACGAGATTGATAACAACGGAACAAACAAAGTTATATGTCCATTAACGTTTCGTCTTTATTGTAAAACTTTTTCTGGATGAATGAATTGAAGAATATAACATATCATTGCAATATTTGAAAATGTATTTGTTGTAATGGAAAGTATGACTTTGTTCTATTTCCGAACGAAAAAGTCACTGGAAATAAAATGTTTTTTTTTTAAACCATAACATTGCGAAAAGAGTAAGTTTTTTTTAACATCATATACTTGTAAATCTTTTTACAAAGATATGATTCAATTTATATATTTTTAGTCGCGTGCAAGCGACTCTATAAGTCACTCCGTCGGTCGGTCGGTCAGTCCGTAACACTTTTGTGCTTGGCCTTTTTCGTTAAGATCAAAGGTCTGTTGTTAAGATTTGTTGTTCTTAGCTTTTCAAATGTAGTAGCTGTTCTTACTACATGCTGTACTTATTGTGATATAAAGTGGGGGATCACTTTTCTGTATTTATTTAATGTAAAATGATCACCCACTTTATAACCAGTCAGTCTCAAAGCCATTCAAGTCATTCTCCAGATCATTGAAGTTGTTTTTGAAGGATTCCAGTTATTTTTTAAGCATTCAAGTAATTGTTAAGGTCATTCAATTCATCCTTAACTTCATTAAAATCATTCTAAGTCATTTACTTTTTATTTATTTAAGTCATTTCAGCCCATTTTTCGGTCATTTTTATTTATCTTTAAGAATTTCATGTCAATCCTACACTCCCGCATTCATTCATTACACGAATGTACGCGACTAATTGCTATCGACCTTGTTTAAAATAAAAATTGCCCTAGGATACGTTTTTTCTCAGCTTACGATGTGGAATACGATGTTTTTTTCCGCCACTGCTTACGGTATTTGTCCTGCCTTTCGGTGTTATTTATCGTGCTATTTGAGTATTTTCAAGTGCATTTTGTTACTAATTTTTTATACCGTATCCCGGGGTTCTACTATATTGGTGGCAAATGCTGGATCAGGGCGACTGGAAAAATTCAGAGATATACGGAGATTACATAAAATGCCCAGAGTTCCCAAATGGTCACACATTTAAATAATTAAATTTACGTACTTTTTTTTGGGGGGGGATAACTACAGCTGTATTTAAGTACTATTCGAATGTGGAAGTGTAACTGATAGGAAATGAGTGTATTTTTGTTATGCAATTTGTTGACTTATAATAATTAATACATACAATCATATATATATATTAATTATTATAAATGGCGGTTTCTGTGGTGTGAAAAAAATAACATGCGTCTAAAATAAAATTGTTTTTTTTTAATGCGTTTACTTATTAATAACAATGCATTATAGAAACTTCCACGTTGGAAATTTGTGCTTGTGTAGATTAGAGAAAAGTCTCAATGAACATAAAATGGATATAAAAAATAGCAATTCTCTGAATGCAGTACTCCCTCATCCATTGCAGCAAAATAATACCTTTAACTTTAAACAAGCAAAACTAGTTAAATTTATTCTAAATAAACCGCGAAAGAGACTTCTTGACTCAGCGCTTATCTCAAATTCATGCACAATTAAACTTAAGCTTTATTTTCCAGATAGTGCTTAACTTTAAGCACATTCTTTTTTAAAGGGGCTTATGATTATAAACACTTATTTTTATACCTACTGAGGCTAATGTTTCATGTTTTCGTAATCACACGTCAGGAAGTGACGAATGGATGCGAATTCAGCTGCAAAGCCACCATTGTTTCCATTAGCTGGGACGTTGCCTCTTGGCTGCCATCGATCGCCACGAGAATAAAGGGAAATTAACACCTATAATTTCCATAAAATTACACACACACACACACACACACACACACACACACACACACACACACATATATATATATATATATATATATATATATATATATATATATATATAGTAAGTTATAAAATATATATGGCAATTAAGCTACACAGAATATTGCACGTTTCATCCACGCGAGGATTCATCATGCCTATTTATGCCTGATGAATCCTAGCGTGGATGACACGCGGAATATTCTGAGTAGCTTAATTGCCATATATATTTTATAACTTACTACCTAGCTCTACTTACATATTGAGTACTGTTGAAGTAAATACTTAAATTTAAGCATAAATGTATACTTTCGTATATTAATTTATGTTATATAATGTAGTCATATATATATATATATATATATATATATATATATATATATATATATATATATATATATATATAAGCGCGATAAGACACTGATAGAAATTCAGATGAAAAATCCTGATATATATTACTTGAAGTAATACTTTCAAGGAGATCCCAGCCAAAACGGAAAAGCTCAACCATAGTAGTTATTTCAGCCGAACATACACTAGACTACATTACACTACAAACTCGTGTAGTGAGTTCAATCTCGGCTGCGCCATCGCGGGATGGAGGGATTGAAAGCATGTGAGTTTCCATAAATAAAGGTGCGCGAGTTAGTGTTTGACCACAAATGTAAAGCATCTATACATGAAATAAAATTGTATTCCTTAAGCTTAAATCGATGTTGTCTAAAGATTAAAACACTCCTTAAGTTAATTAATGAAATGTCATTTTTTTAAAATCAATACAGAAATTGGTTAATCCACAAGGGTTTCTGGGGGAGGGTTTCCAATGAACTCCAACCTTGTGAACATATTTGATAAATATGTTTTGTTGTATTGATAAAGGACTAACCAGATAAAAATTATGCCATGCTGTTATTTTTGTTGTCGGGGTTTTGTTCTCTTTCTTTACAATCTTCACAAGGTTTCTAGAATCTGTTTCAGTCAACTTCGGTTTTCTTACACAATTTTGTTTAGAGAAGGATAATGTAGCTGCTGAACATTTTGCTAACTACATTTCATTTCCTCTGATGATATCAGCCATTGTTGAATATCCATGGATTAAGGAAATTAAAATAACCCCTTCTATATATTCCTTCGTCAAGCAATAAATTCTTAAATCGAATATATATCTCTATATGTTTTTTTCTGAATTTAAAATTGAACCACGAAACTTATATATATATATATATATATATATATATATATATATATATATATATATATATATATATATATAATTTCGCCATGTATACGAAAATAATTTTCGCTAGCTCCTCTAGATTTTTTCAACATAATATGAAATCAGCAAAATCAATAAAGAAATGCCGTCATCTTAAAAACCCGTGAAATGATCGCACTGTATTTGTTTAAAATTAGTTTCGACCGACTCGGTTTTTGTTCGTTTACACTCTTGTTCTTTTGGTTTATTTTTTTTTTTGCTTTGTTCATTTACCAACTCGTTTGATTGTTTTTTTTTTGCACTATCCGTTTACCTTGTTTGTGTTTTTTTTGTTTTTTTGCTTTGTTTGTTTACGTTCTTGTTTAATTCATCCACAATTTCTAGAAAAAAGTCTGTACCAAATCTGTAACGAATGGTCAAGTTAATGCTTCATTTTTCCTCAGCATTTATATGAGATTAATGTGTTTCGGAATCTTACCGATCTTTGGTCCAGTAAAAATCAATGTAGTTTAATCATTCCGCTATACAAATATAGGAGGAGATGTACAGTTACACATCTTCGAGTCTTTCAGTATTTCAATACATTAGAAATTCTTAATAATTCTAAACACGTTTAAAGGATTTTCCATTCGAAACATACATTTTTTTTATAAATTAATGAGAAATCACAAACTAATTGATTCCTTTTTTTTTTTTTACAATTATTTACTCACATTCAACCTGGAGACCAGACTATGCATTCAATATATTAAATGCTTCCAGTTTAAAAATAAAGAGGAAGCGCAAACCAATTTGTCCGTTCTCTTTAAATTAATTACAAAACATTAAAAGTATGTTTACTTGTCTATGTGGTGTGTATAAAGTTTTTATTCATAATTTACGATACTATTGGAAGCATTCGGCACAATCACATTGACACACCGGTGCTCGCCAGATCACCGAAGTTAAGCAACGTTGAGCCTAGCCAGTACCAGTTGGGTGACTATTTGGGAAGCCAAGGTGCTGTATGTACCGCGACGTAAAATGTAAAATACAAAGTTGAGAAACGCGCGATCTATCCTTCTATCGAGGGTAAGTCGTGGTAGACACCCGAATCTAGTGATGGCGTCACGATAAAAAATACCCTTGATAGCCCTGGCGGAGCATCAAGTATTTAGCTATCGACAAGAGTTGAATTACACTACAAACTCGTGTAGTGAGTTTAATCTCGGTTGCGGCCTCGCAGGATGGAGGGATTGAAAGCACGTGAGTTTCTATGAATAAAGGTGCGCGAGTTAGCGTTAGACCACAAATGTAAAGCATCTGCATATGAAATAAAATTGTATTCCTTAAGCTTAAATCGATGTTGTCTAAAGATTAAAACACTCCTTAAGTTAATTAATGAAATGGCATTTTTTTTTTAAATCAATACAAAAATTGGTTAATCCACAAGGGTTTCTGGGGGAGGGTTTCCAATGAACTGCAACCTTGTGAACATATTTGATAAATATTTTTTGTTGTATTGATAAGGGACTAACCAGATAAAAATTATGCCATGCTGTTATTTTTGTTGTCGGGGTTTTGTTCTCTTTCTTTACAATCTTCAAAAGGTTTCTAGAATCTTTTTCAGACAAGTTCGGTTTTCTTACAAAATTTTGTTTAGAGAAGGATAATGTACACACGAAGAAATACACATACGCAATCAGTTTCACTTTTATAGATGTATAGGTAATTCATATGATATCTCTATCAGTTTCTCTCTGTCTATGCTCTCTCTCCGTTTCTTTCTTCACCCATTTCACTTCTATCTCTATCTTTTTCTATATCTATCTTCTTTCTCGCTTTTTCTATATTTAACACGCGCGTGCTCTCTCTCTCTCTCTCTCTCTCTCTCTATATATATATATATATATATATATATATATATATATATATACATAAATATATATATATATATCCCCCTCTCTTTCTAGATTTCTCTCTCTCTTCTTTGTCGCTTTTTCTATATTTCTCTCTCTCTCTCGTGTGTGTATATATATATATATATATATATATATATATATATATACACACATATATATATGTATATATATAATGTTCGTGTATGTGTGTGTCTGCGTA
>NC_136492.1:86884984-86904984 GCF_053919585.1 Euprymna scolopes | reverse complement strand
CCAAACAATTCAATTTTTTTTTCGTGAGTCCACAAAATACTTGAGAAAACGGACTCTGGAGAATTCACATGGTTCCTAGTAAACTTTAGACGTGCTGCAAGGCGTTTTCCGGTGTGCAATGGAGTCCTTCTTGGTCTTCTTCCTTTCAGACCATTTTCATGCAGAGTCCTTTGCAATGTTTGCCTTGATATTTTCATGCCAGAAGACTCCAGATTTTCTAAAATGTCCTTAGTAGTGGTGGTTGGATTTGCATTAACACTTCTTACAATATTCCTGGTGGCTCTAGCAGACAGTTTCCTTTTCCTTCCTCTACCAATCAAGTTGTTTGTTGTGTGGTGGCTCTGGAATTTTTTGATGATGCTCTGTACTGTTGCTGTAGGGACCTCAAATTTCTTGGAAATTGACTTGTAACCTAAACCATCCTCATGTGAATTCGCAATTTTAGTCCTAAGATCATTACTAAGCTCTTTTTTCTTCCCCATTCTAATAATTTTTATTCTTTTATTGGTTTTCAGTTGATATCATTTTAATTTCTGAAAAATGCAAAAAACGAAATGAAATTAATCAAAGGTTGTATAAAAGCATTCAAAATAAGAATCAAACAGGAAACAAACAGTCAGAAACTCGATTAATACTGAAAAAATAAGGGGGTATGATTATGTTTAAACATTGCAGATTTTATAAATAGCTGTATATTTCTTTTATTACAAGCATCCCGAGATTTTAAGATGACGAAAATGATCAGAAGAGGTTTATTAAGAATATGTATCAATATGGACGTAAACAATAAATTCTAACAAAGTTACACCTAATAAACTCAATTTTCAAGGGGGGGTATGAATAATATCGGGCACAACTGTATATATATGCAGATGTATATATATATATATATATATATGCATATGCATATTCATATATATATATATATATATATATATATATATATATATGTGTGTGTGTGTGTGTATGTACATAGGCAGAAAAAAGAAAGTGCGCACTTGTAAGTTTTCAAAAACTACAAATTTAAGATAAACTTAATGTAACTGTTTTAACAAACTATACCTCATTTGATTGGCCTTTTATTCTTCTATAATTTTACCTGTTAATATTTTACTTTAAATTGAAATATTCTAGTGTTCATATATATATTCTAGTGTTCATATATATATATATATATATATATATATATATATATATATATATATATATGAACACTAGAATATTTCAATTTAAGATAAAATATAAACAGGTAAACTTATAGAAGAATAAAAGGCCAATCAAATGAGGTATAGTTTGTTAAACTACCTACATTTAAGACTATGATAGAGACCTTATGATAGAGACGTCATATATATATATATATGTACATATATATATATATATAGCAATATATATATATATATGTATATCAATATATGTATATATGTACCTGCGTCTTCGTGTTATGTATTCAACAGGAAAGTTATTGTCAATTTATATTATAAAAACTTGTGAAAATCATCATCTCAAAACTAGGTAAAGATAATATGTGTTAATGTTTATAGAAACACTCCCATTCACAGAACTGTCCCATAGTATAAATGTCAAACGCAATATCTCTCGGTCTACCTATCAATATATAATATCTCCTCTCGTTGAATTACATGTTCTCAGCTCTCCTGTATTAGCCTGTACGTTGTCTATATCTCCTTTAAAATGTAGCTGTCTTTACACAACATGGACCTCTTAGATTCCCTTACTAAGACGAACAACAATAACAACAATATATTACATCAGTCCTTTTCTAATAAGAACTATGCCACACTTATTGAACAAAATCAGGTGCGATCACGATTATAACCTCCGATTTATTTTGAATCGGATATACACCAGTATTTTGTTCTATCAAGTTAAACTATTCTTGACCTATGACCTTCTTTCGTTGCCCGACACTTGACATTTTCCTGAGTAAGAAACCGCATACTTATGAATCCAAGAAAAAACATGTTTGGATTTAACATTCAGTTCATGAAACTGGTTCACAAGATATATTCTTCATATAATCTGCAGCAAAAATTTTAGTAATCTGAGTTGCTAATAAAAATATCAGTTATCGCTGGCGAATTATAGAAGCATCACCATTGAAATAATAGTGACATCTTTTGAAAACCTGACTTTTTTAGCACAGAAAGCATTCACGTCTTAAACAATCAAAACTTCTGTTTTAACAAACAGGTCAGGTTTTCATATTTTATGAAGATATTTTCCACATCAATAAAACTGTAGATTTATATTTGCGTATATGTCCGTCTGTGTACAATTATTTAACCGATGAACTTTTAAACAACTGGTTACAGAACATTGAAATTTACAGGAAATAGTAATCATACACCCATGATATTTTATAAATAGTAAAATCGTTCTTTGGACTGATAAATAATGCGTACAGAAATAGATCGGCAAGTTGAAATGTAAAATCTTCATTTCAACTTGCTGCCATATTTCTATTTCACATGCTCAAATTTAATTCACTTCATCAAGTCGTTTCTTTACCCATCTATAGATGGTTATATTTGTAGGGGATGCGGCTGGGACGCTAAATGTTTTCGTTTCGATTCAGGCTGATGGCACCAAGTCATTTATTTATGGTCCTCCGACAAAAGGAGGCTGGACCTGTCAATGCACCCTCGTCCGTTCGTCCGTTTGTCTGTTTGCACTTTTCTCAATAACTACGTCTTGGAATTGTTTGTCCGTCTGCACTTTTCACAATAACTACGTCTTGGATTTTTTTGAAAATTTTGAACAAACATTAAATATTATATGAGTAAAAAAAGTAACAGAACGGATTTTCCAGGGATAACTCTCGGGTTAAAATGGCTAAAATTGACACTTTTGTGATTATTAAATAAAATTGATGTCTTGGATTTTTATAAAACTTTCTGAAAAGTTGTAACTGATTGCTATATAATTTTGTCTATACTATCGATAGCTATTGGGTGTGCCCCATGGGCTCTTTTAAGGCTAATAAAACACTCCATTTTTGGGACTATTTTAGCATATTTATCCAAAATTTTCTGTGTATGTTTATTTATTAGCAGTTTTCCATGGTGCTGAACTCAAGTTTAAATATGTAAAGGCTTTGGGGACCTTTGGGACTGAATGAGGGCTGATAAATGATGTACTTAGTCATTTCCATTTAGAAGAGTGCAGAACTTAAATTTACATATGTTAAGTTCTAAACTGCGTCGTTTTTTTTTATTTTCACCAGGATTTTACGTCCCATGAGGATTTTGGGCAAATTCGCGGGGAGGGGGCAATGCTCGTTAACTGTTCACTTACGGGGGACGATGCATACTTCATTTGTTAACTTTTAAAATCACAATTATGTATTAGATAAATTATATTTCATAGAAAATTTGGTCTATAATGATAAAAGGAACTCTGCATGAATTAAAATATATTGAACAGTATTCTACTGCCTACTAATCTAAATAAAATAGAATCTTGCCAACCTACAATAAAATTTAAAATTTCTCACCCAGCTTCTTAAAATTTATGTTATGATGAAAAAAAAATCAGTTCTGTTTTATTTATGTTAACAGTGTGCTCATCCCAATCGTAAGAGACTAGACACAGCCAAAACGATAGAACGGAGTAAGTATTTTTGACGGAGTCTCTTTAAAAATCTATTAAAAATCAGGTAATTATCCAATCACTATGAATTTTTCATCGATTATTGTGTGAAGAAGGTACTTTAAAATGGCATACATTTTTTAATAATAGCTAAGAAACCAATATGGGCTCAATTAATCCCTGTAACCTTATGTATGAATGCGTTTTAATAAAGTGGTTGTTAATAAAGAAATATTTGTTATACACAATATTAAAACGTATTAATACGCAACTAATACAATAAATGAAATTACAATTTACATGTAAAATTACGTGAGTGCTTATTCGTGTTAAGCCATTTTTGTAAAACTTTCTCAACGTCCAATCTACGTTATCCCATATTGCCCCCCCCCCCGTTTTGGGGGGGGGAAACTGACCGATAGCTTAAAAATTGGAATGATGAAACTAGGAATCTCTCGATAAACAATCAGTTGACTTTCGAATTATAATTTCGAATTAGAAAAAAATAAATGAGATTAATCAGTTCATAAATTGCTAAGTCATTAGGTCAGTGATGTCTTTTATTGTTCACTCACTAGACATTTTTTATATATAAAACACACACACACTAACACTCATATATATATATATACTAGCATGTACGTTGTCCGGGATCGATTGATAATCAACGAATATTTCACACTCCTATATTTTTATTGCCATCGAAATTCGTGATATTGCCCGGGAGAAAGCTTCACATGCCTCCATGCAGTTACATAGTCCAACATATATGTTATTCCCAATTGCATCGTATAGGACCTACTGTTTCTTTTATGAAATTATTATATATAACCTCTTTCCTGTTTAAAAAATAAAAATTACGTGCAAGGTTTGAACATACAGACCACATCATGGAGAAAGCAAAACAAAATAAAACAAAACAAAAAAAAAAACACGCAAATTTTCAAGTCTAATAAAATCCTTGCAGTTTAACAAAAAAAAAAAAAAAAAGAAAGAAGGAATTTACGTGCGGTGTTTGAACCTAGAGATTACGCCATGGACACACAAAAATACCCGCTATCAAATTACACAAAGTAGAATTATCACAGCTTGTTGCTGAGCGATAACATGGAAAATAGCTTTACCGATGATAGATAAATTAAAATTAGGGTTAAGATTATCGATTTCCGGTTATTATTAGGGGGTATTCCGAGACAAAACTTTACTGTACACTAAAGTTCTGCAAATTTAAAAGTAAATCTGTTCAGCCGTTTCGTAGTCTATAAAAACACGAATTACCACACACAAGCAAAGTTGCATATATATATATATATATATATATATATATATATATATATATATATATATATATATATATATATATATATATATATATATTTAAGCCCGGCGTTGAATGGGTGTTTGGAGGTGTATGTTAAGCAAAAAAAAAAAAAAAAGAAAAAACGGAAAAAAACCTGTCTATTTTTGTAAATTTGACCCCTATTATGACCCCTTAACAATTATTGTTTTAGGTTCAAATCAATTTATTAAGTTAGATCCATTTCCAAGGGTCCTATATCTAAAATTACAAGTGCTTAGATTCAAAATTGACGGATAGGTTTGGTAGAGTTCTCAAAGGTCAAATCGTAGAAGTTTGACCCCTTAACAGACAAATTTCAGGCCGAAAACATATCACATAGATGTTGACAAATCTCAGTATCAAATTTGGAGTCTGTAGACTTAAAATTGACAGAATTATTACGTAGTAAAATCTGCACAGACAGACACACAGATCCACATACACGTTTACTTATATATATATATATATATATATATATATATATATATATATATATATATATATGAACAAATGATTAATAAAACATGTAAAAAGACATCTTGAAAAAGAGTTAAAAACATATTTAATTTTAATAAGGAAGCACAAGATAACTGGATAGTCCTTAATCCGCGGAGTTTCGAAGAAATACTCTCCTTCTCATCAGAGGGCAGGAATTAGCAAATTGCAGGATCGGATTTTGCATGTAAAAGTATTTAATGAAACTACAAGTAAGTCACAGATCTTACTTGGTTAAAAAAAATGGTGAGGTAAGGGGAATAAGAGGAAAAAGAAAAATGATAAAAAGATTTCACATGAATGGATATTCCGGTGAAGGGTAAACAATCCAAGAATGGTAAAATCCAAACAAGGTCGAATTAAAAATTTCCAATCCAACAGGTAAGTTCCAAATGGTCCAAAATGATTCAAAAGGCAGAATTCCTCGAAAAAAATCACAAATGGAATGAGTTCCAAATCATTAAAAGAAAAGTTCAAATGTGCACAGAAAAAGCACTGGAGAGAATACTTAAAACACGTCTGCCAAGGCCGGAGGAAGTAAATTAAGGTTAAAAAAAAAAAACAAAAAGCGGTGAAAGTTTAAATTTGAACAGCAAGGTCAAACTGACCCAGACAAAAAGCGCGAAAGTTAGCGTTAATAATTAGGTCAACTTAAATATGCACGTGAAAGTCCCAGAATGAAATTAAGAAATATGAGTCAGAGAAACAAATAAATGGTTAAGTTTATGAAATGGGGCATCTATTATATTAAGAAGAGTAAAACAAGTGAATAAGTAAAAAACAAACAAAAAGACATAAAAATAAATGAATTAAAAACTTAAAATTAAAAATTAAAAAGTTAATAAAAAAACTATATATACATATATACACAGACATACATATAAATGAACGTCTGTGTGTGTGTCTGGTCAAGCATAGGCTCCTATATGGTTGACTATTATAGAAAACTGATCTCATATAATGATTGAAGATGTATCGAGAAACAGGAATGAGTCTCGATACATCTTAATAAATATGGCATAATGATGATTCATAAAAATTGTGGGGTCTGCGTCCGAGCCTGGTCCAAAAAGTATGGAAATAAAAAAAATTAAAAATTAAAAAAAAAAAAAACGTTTACAAGTGTTTTTTGATATAGATGTTCATGAGAATACTTTGATCAGTATATTTTAACTTAAATAGGGATGGTATAACAAAATTGTGGGGTATGCGTTCGCGCCTGGCCTCCATAGAATGGAAATATGCATACACTTTAATAAATACTTTTTATATCTATCTGCGTAAGTATACTTAGATAATTATTTATTATTTTTTTTTTACATGGTGGTCACCACTTATCAAGGTCCAGAAGTCACTCGGGAATAAGGGTTATTGTGTGGAGAGTAATCAATAGGATATTATCGTAGTAATAGTTGTATTGGGGATTTGATAAAGTGTCATTACTTAAGGGGGCGGTTCATCAGGAATTTATTTGTATTGGACTTGAAGACATCTAGGTTGAAGTTGGCGGGAAACAGACAAGCGGCAAAGAGTTCCACCGGCGTGCAGTTCTAAGAAAGAAGCTTTGTTCATGGAATCTACGTTTTGATTTAAGCACGGATAAAGGGTGGGGAAAATTATTGACAGTGGTTTCAGCTAGTAGGGTTTTTTTCGTGAAAGATTGGCGAGGGGGGACGAGAGAATGGAGCTCGGACGAGCACTTGCCATGGAAATAACGATAAAATAGAGACAGGCTCGCAACGTCTCTTTTGTGGGAGAGGGTTGCAGGAGAGAGAAAAGTACATCCCCCACCAAGCCACGAAATCTATTTTGTACTCTGTTAAGGCAGGATAGGCTGTTTTTAGCAGCTCCTGCCCAAATGTGGCAACAGTACTCCATCCTTGGACGTACTTGGCTTTTATATAGATATACAATTGCATCATTAGTTAGATATCTTCTGGAGTGGTAGAAGGATCCCACCATTTTCTCAGCGACCTTGCCCAAGGACATGATGTATGTGTTCCATTTCAGATCAGGAGTAAAGATCAAACCCAGAAGCTTATCAAAACATGGGGCCTCCCCTAGACGAGAGCCATCAATTTCAATCGATGCGTTTATGATGTAATGATAGGAGCTTGGTCTAAGACGTATTAAAGGTAACCAGCCACCTCTTCTCCCATTGCCCCATGCGCTTAAGATCTGAGGAGAGAGAATCAGAGAGAACATTGTCACTAACGGCCTTTGATGTGTTGCCAGAGATAGTCGTGTCATCAGCATAGATGACAACGAATGATTTAAGTATATGTTTTCGGAGATCATTGATGTAGATCAAGAAGAGCGTTGGACCCAGAATGGACCCATGACGGACTCCAGCACTAACACTGTGAGCCTCTGATTTCTGCCCATCAACCACTACTCTTATGAGCCTATCAGGGAGAAATGATTTAATGATTGAGAAAACATTTCCAGTTATACCGTAGCTGGAAATCTTGTGAAGTAGGCCTTTATGCCATACCTTATCGAAGGCCTTTGTTATGTCAAGAGCAATTGCCCTAGAAATGAAGCCTTTGTCGAGAGATTCGCTAATTGTATGAGATATAACCGTTAGAACGTCTGCCGTAGATCTAGCAGAACGGAACCCATATTGCGTGTCACTAAGAAGGTTATTTCTGCCGAAGTGGTTGACTACTTCTCTATTTTATATGGATTCCAGCAACTTAGTCATAACACACAGGAGGCTTACTGATGAGGCTTTGCAGGGTGTTGGAAAGCACTCCTCCTTAAGGCAACGCTTAAACAATTTGCTAAGTATGGGGGCAAGTTCTGGTTGTAGCTTTTTAACACCCTAATTGGAATACCGTCAGGGCCAGTTTCTTTACTGGAATCATGATTCTTGATTAGCTTGGCGACCTCACGCACAGATATTTGTATGTTATCTAGCGTGTTGTGTGTTGTAGGAGGAAATACGGGAAGTTGATGGCCTTCGTCGCATAGAGTAGAATTAGCTACAAAGTTCTTGGCAAATAGTTTGGTCTTGTCGGGTGCTGACGAGATGACCTCTGGTCCATTGATAATGGTTGGTTCAGGATCCTATTTGCTATTTGCCAGTACTGGTGGAACCAAGCCGCTGCTCAGCTACTTGGAATTAAACGGATTGAGCATATAACTGTCTTGCATGTTTTATTACTCTTTTACAGTGGTTGCTGGCGGTCTTGAAAGCAGCTTTAGTCTCAGTGCATCTATTACGTTGGTAGCTATAGAATAAGTGATTTCTGTGCGCGATGGCAGCAGCACATTCAGGGGAGGACCATGGCTGGCTGTTAGGTTTTGTTGGAATTTTTTGGATGGTATGAATTGGTCTATGCCTACAAGTAACCATTCGGTCAGGTCTGATACTATAGAGGACGCATCCTTTTTAAAAATTGAATGGAGAGGTAGATAAGATATGAATGTACGGAAGCTATCCCAGTCAGCCATAGAGTATCTGTATACAGTACGGTGGAGAGGTATGTCTGAAGATTTATGATGTTTCATTTTGATCTTAACCGATACAACGGAGTGGTCGGAGGATCCCAGAGGATATAGAACGGCACATGAGCATAGCTCAGGGAAAGTGGAGAGAAAAAGGTCTAGAAGGCTTGCGTACTGACCGGTAGTATCGGGCACAGGGGTGAGCTCGCGAACAATCGGGCTGAGGTCATAGGCAATGGCAAAATCATGACAGAACCTCCCCTCATCATCAGTCTTATTTGAGTGGGTTAGCCATTCCACATTATTGACATTTAAGTCATCGCAAATGTGAATGTTAGCCGCGGGATGAACAGACAGGAGGTGGTCTATTTTCTCCTATATACTCTTAAGGATAGAAACTCCGCTGTTGTGGAGCCGATAGAGGGTAAATATAAATGCGGTGGTGTAAGCAAATGCAACCTGGAAGCACATATAAGGTAAATTAGGGTGTTCTTTTGAGATATCCCTGGCACACAGGAAGCCATCTTTAATGTAGGCACATATTCCATGCCCACGGCGATGTTGGGGGTTAGATTTAGATGTTAAGTTAGAATATCCTTTTAATATGAACTAATCTAGGGAGGTGGTCGGCCCTATTCCAGTTTCGATTAGAAAAAATATGTTAGGTTTCGTCTCCTGTAATTGGGTTTCAACCTCTGGAAGCTTGGAACGTAGACCCCTGACGTTTGAGAAGGAGACACGGTAGTAGGCGTCTACGTTGGGGTTCTAGGTTTATTCGTTCTTTTTTTTTTTTTTTTTTTTTGAGATATTATCATTTTAGGATTTTGGGATTTGTTTAAGAGGTCAGCATATTTGGTTAGAGCAGTACAGAAAGGGAAAGTAAGAGAGAAAAACGGGATTTTTTTGTAGCACATGATCAGGTAAAGCCGTAAGAATTACCCACTAATATGGCATCGAGAGGGCCCATCAGCGACTACTCCATGGTACAGAATCCATTCACCAAATGGCAATACAGCGACCCCAGCACTTTACACCTGCTGGTAGGACAGCCTCCTTAGTGGTAAATCCAAGGTTCGGGTCCCTGACTATCAGGCGATTAACGTCAGCCCAGATGAAAACGTTTACCTCCAGCACCCATACTAGTGACATGCTCGCAAGGATAGGCACAAAGACAGACAATTTCTGGCATCTCAGACTACTGTTCACGAAGTACTACCAAACTGGGAAGCAGCTTTTTCTTCACCCTTTGTCAGAAACGTCACTCATTGGAAATGAGAACTGAGGGGAAGAAAAGGAGAAGTGAGAGTTTTTTTTTCTTTGCTTTAGATACCTCGAGGAAGAATGTTCAAGCTTCACCTTATAATTAAGTTCCAATAATGAGAATTGCGAAGTCGGCTTATGTTTTTAGATTGAAGAATCTTCTTTAAGGACTGGTTTAGAGTAGTACCAGGCATAATTGACAGAAAAGATTTAAAAACAAGAGAAATAGCAAGACAGGATTGGTAAAGTTTAGGTGTTTCGAGTTTTAAGTCAAAACTGCTGTAAGAAAAAAAATAAAATAAGCAAACAAATATATATATATATATATATATATATATATATATATATATATATATATATATATATATATATATATATATATGCATGTATATACATAATGCACAAGTGTAGGCATTATTAAGACATAATACATTAACAGTTATGGATAAGATTTGTTTAACTTAGCTCGGAGGAAACCGACCCAGACTTCCTGAGGTCATCTCGAAAAGGAAGCTAGCAGGTTTGTTCCTGGTGTTTAAAGGGTATGGTGGGGGTGGGTAGGGTGGAGAGTTAATGTTTTTATTTATCTTTTTTTTTTCTTTAGATACCTCGAGGTAGAATTATGTTTCAGTTTGAAAAAAATATGGTATAATAAAATTATGGGGTGTTCGTTCGCGCCTTACCTCCATAGAATGGAAATATATCCCAAAGTTTAACAAGGTTTTTTAATATAGATCCACAGAATATTGTGATAAGTGTTTCAGTGTGAACAGGTAATGTATAATACATTATGGAGTTTATTTATTTTATGTTTACTTTCATCATATTTTGGTTTGGCTTTGATACCCCCAAATTCGAAGCTATCTCTTTACAACCATTCCTTTTTAATAACTTATCATACTTTAATAAATCAGAGTCTATTTTCTTTAGGCTGTTTTGTAACTTAGTCAACGACGCGCACTTTTGCTAGTATACATATATATACACACATATATACATATACCTTTATATATACATATATATACACACACACACATATATATATATATATATATATATATATATATATATATATATATATATATATATATATATATGGAGCGGATATACACATGGTTACAAGCACGCACCCAGATAGAGATATATACAATGATTTCATCGTTTTTTCCTAGATGTTAATCCAAAAACTTGTTTTTATTAAATTGTACAAAAAAACAGGATGATCTCTATCATAATATAAATATAAAAAGTATGGCCCGGTTTGCTTGAAGCATTGTTTAATGGATAAACAGTGTGTTATTTAGGCTTACAGTGCAGGAATGTAAGTCCTTATAGGCAGATATATAAATAAATAAATAAAAAATTCAATATTTTTTTTATTTTTTATCTGAATATATATTTTTTGTCCATTGTCGATGGTATTATTCTTTATGTCCTTTCGGGTGTATAACTCATCGTCAGTGGAGAAACATATCTATATAAAAATAAAATACACAGTGTAAAATAATAAAAACACAGAACAACAAACCATTAAGGTAAATAAAATGATTGCAGGTGCTTTTCTACAACTTTAGACATTAGCCTGGATATGTATACATTGTTTTTCACACTGATTCATTAATCAACTATCAAAGTAATCCAGCTATGAAAGCAAAATATGAAACTTTAATGAAGAATTTAATATGGAGAATGGTGTATAACTAACCATAATAAACAACTGTGATCACCTTTATATGTAAACCCCACTTCACAAGCGAAGTATCCATAACGAAATAACCCAAGTAGTAAGACGTCATGATGACTGTAACCCAAATGGCAATGCATCAATCTGACATAAGAATAAAACACTAAACACATTATTAACTCGGAAAAGTAATAATGAGAATTAAATTTTAAGATGCGAAACATGCGAGAACATACTCGAACTAGTTGCATTGTAAATGAGGGGGTTGCATATAATTTACTAGCGATGTGTGGGCGCATACGGCTTTGCCCGGGTATGAAATACGCTTAAATATGATATTTTAATTCGTCCAGATTTCGTATCTATTATGATAGAGTCGTGATCAACTAGAATAGAAACCGAAACCGTATCATTAAAACTGGTAACGTTATCACTGTACCAACGGGCACGCATATAGACCGATTAAAAATAAAAATAAATAAAATAAGATTCACGTAAAAATGTTTAACGATTTGTTTTCAGTTTTGACCCATTTTTGACTCCTTAAAATTATTTTAACTGGCTAAAGACCCATAACAGAAAGGTCCCTAAAAAGTTCAAACATTTGAGACCCCCCAGCCCCGCTCTACGACTTTTAGTTTCGGCGGAGATATAGTTTGAAAATCTGGAGACCGAAAGAAAGACAGATAGACATGTAGTTGTTTATGTATTAGATTTTGATAGCAAAACAAGACCAACCTCACTCAGTCATTAAATCAACTTAAGACAAGTCACTTAGTTTATTTTGACCGTTTTTAATCACAGTTTTCCCCCCGAAAAGAATAAAAAAATGCAGATATCAAATAAAAAAACGTGAATGAAATAATAAATTAAATTATTTCAAGAAAATACTATGTATACGTAAAATAGCAGCATTTAATTTTAAAACGTATCACTCATGTTGCGGTTTAAGTAAACGTGACGTGTTAGTATACGCCTACAGAAACATTTGAGGCTTTAATTGCATATATTATTCTGATGCTTTTTTTTACCTTTATTTTACGTTTATTCTTAAGAAACTTTCTTTATTTTTTTCTTCCCATTCAGTAGGTGACATGTCTAGGCAGCTTATTCGTGTTAGTAACACCCGCGTTTTGTGACGTATGAGACTGTCACAGTATACCATCGTTTTCTGACCCAACGTTAAAACCTCAGCTTTCTTTCAGCTTCTTTGAATTTTAAAAAAAAATCAGATCTGTTTCCATTGCCTGCTTCCAGTTTATATTTCGTCTTCTCTTCTTTTTTCCATCACGGGTCCTATGGGGTACTCGGTTGGCAATCGTCTAGGACATGTCTTAGTCAGCCTAGACGTCATTTGCAGATTATCAACGATATTAACTGTTATACTTTATATTTTGATTTAAAAAAAAAAAAACCTTTAATGAATTAGAAAAGAAATGGAAATTTGTTAATAAATTTTACCCGTTTTGGGACATGCATTCTTTTATTAGGTTGGTGCCAAAATAATGCCGTTTTTTGACGTAAAAAAACCTACATTATTTTTGCACCAACCTAATATTTAGTTCATAGAACCCAATTGCGAAAATATAATTTTTATAAACAAATTCTATAAAATAAAAAAGTCTTTTCTTCACTTATATGAATTCTGTTTATTTTTGGTTTCTTTCACAACTCGACGACAATTAGCGTGAAACTCATTGCCCATTCTTGGTGGTTGAAATCCCGACATGTTTCGAGAAATTATGGTAAACATTAGGATTCATATTCTGTGCCGTTTTGAGGACATTATTTCACAATGAGATTTATTTACTTATCAAATTCGCCTGGATATGTGAAGAATTGGAACCACGTGTTGATAATAAAGTAATGAGGAGGAGGATGAAGCCCCAAGCGAATTAAAAGCAATGGTTAATCAGCGTATCTTTATCGGCTATCGAAACATGGTGGGTTCTGCGATAAGGAATCCTACTAAAATACCAGCAACACGGGTGGCGAAATGCCGATGGCAATTTCCTGTAAAATAAATCACCAAATTAAAAATGCTGACAAAAAGTATGAATTTCAATTGAAAATATACATATATATATATATATATATATATATATATATGTATGTATATATAATATAGAAATATATGTATGTATTTATGTTTCTAGGAGTATATATATAAAATATTATTTGTTTGAAAGAAACAACTTACTTTGTAGACTTGTATATATTCAAATTTATCTGCTGTTTTCTAGTGTAGGGCAATTCTTATAATGGCGGGTCACCAGGGGAGGAATACGCATTGTTTCAGGCATACGTCTCCCTTAAGACTAGTATATAATCAAGTGTGTTGGCTTTTTTTCGCGTATTTCTGATAATGAATAATTTATTTGATTTGAATAGAGTCCGAATAATGGTGACGCACATCAGGGGGAAGAAGTAGGCCACTAAACGGTGTGTATTATTTTCTCATGACTTGACATTATCATTATTGGATATACACGGTTACTTAGTAAGATCTTGGTCGCTCGCTTCATTGCTAGTTTCTGTTCTGGTAGCAAATACCATTCTTCACCGTTTCTTTTTAATTGGTATCATGTTTTAATATAAAGTTCTATTTAGGGGATTGCAGAATTTAATAATATTAGACGGAATTACAATTTAATTATACGTCATTAATTCACAGGGTATAATAATAAATATGACACCCGTTGATATCCGAACAAACCGACCCTCATTAGTCAGATAAGTGCACGTATTAAAATCGGATTATTGTAAATAATAAATGAAATAAGCAATCTAATAAACAGGGAAGTAACCAAAGCATTTAAACAGTAGGCACCTCCGTTTATATATCTGGGTAGGCACATACGCACATATACATATAAGTGTTCGGATAATTAATCGAAATCAGAACGTTTGGAGGATATCGGAATCGGTTGAAAAATATTTATCTTTCGATGCCAAAAAATGATGCCTTTTTAAACAAAATCTCTCACTGTTTGTAGTAGTGCTGAAATAGTAAATACTTTTTGCCTTGAAACTGCCAGGTAAACTAATATCTATAGATCGTCCCCTACAATGTATTTTTATGCTTTAGAAAATATCTGCACATTTAACGTGTGTTTTGACGGTAACTGAGGAAAAATAACAATGTTATAGTTAAATATAAATAGACTTCTTAAGAATCCGGGCCGATAATTGTATCGGATTCGGGAATTAAGTAAAGACTCGGTAATTGTATCAGCATCGGGAAAAATAATAGAATATATATTTTATTAAATTTTCCTACAAACTAGGAACGGAACAGTGCCACTTTGAATTAGGGGGCTACTATCAGGGACATAAGTTGCAGGGTCATTATGAAGGGAGATGAGTAGCAAGGTGTTTGTTCACATTACACTTGAACTTCTGCATGTCGGTAAAGCAGAATCACGGAAGGGAGTACCAAGGTCTAGTAGTTCTGGAGAAGAAACTATTGAAGTACGTTGGGATCTCTATTGAAAAGAGGTGGGATTTAGCTGCTCGTCGAGTTTGTCGGTGGTATACACGTCGAGGGGGTACAAGTGCTTGTAGTTCGTCGGAGCATTCATCATTAAAGTACTTGTAGAACAGGCAAAGGAATGCAACATTTCGTCGATGAGACAAGGGCTGAAGGTAATATGATAGTTCAAGACTTATCAGGTTGGCGATTCTCTTTTGAACCCTGTCAAGGAGAAAGAGACAAGTAGCAGATGCACCAACCCAAATGTAACAGCAGTACTCCATACATGGGCGAATGGTCGCCTTTTTAAGGAACATGATACTTTCAGGCGTAAGTAGCGTTCTAGCACGGTAGAGATCGCCCCCATTCTTTGCAGCAGCCTTGGCAATGCTCTTAATGTATCTATTCCAGTTCATGTTCCCTCTCAACGTTAGACCGAGGAGTTTAAAGAAAGTACATCGGGTAATGCGTTCTTGGCTATTGCTAATGGCGGTAGAGAAGGTTTCTTGTAATTAATGAAGTCTTGGCAGCATTGAATGTGATCATCCATTTTTGTCTCCATTCCACTTCAGATTGGAGGCCCTCCTCTAGTTTTTCTGTCATATCCTTAGATATGTGTTTATTTGTTTTCCCGTCGTGCCTGTTATAGAGAGTGGTGTCATCAACAAATATACCCATGCCCGAAACAATTTTATCAGGGAGGTCATTTATGAATACCAAGAATAATAAAGATCCGAGGATAAACCTCTGCGGTACGCTCGCATTTATATCATATTGTTTAGATGTACGACCGTCGAGGACAACCTGGAGTTTTCTCTTAATTAAGGATTTACTTACATTATGTATTCTTCTAATGATACCGTATGATAAGATTGTCCTTAGAAGACCATCGTGTCATACACTGTCAAAAGCCTTAGATATATCGAAGGCTACCGCTCTACTCTTTCTTGTTTTGTCCTGTAAATGGTATATACGTTCAGAGATTACAGTTAAGATATCTGCTGTGGAGCAGGCTTGCATGACTCCATATTGATTGTCGATCAAGCGTTTAGCAGTTGTAAGCTGATGGGCTAGAGCTCAATCAATTAAGGACCTGAAGGATTTAAAGCAAGACCTTCCAATGGGCGAATGATACCTTTTTCGGGTCAACGGCCAACTAGCAGCGTGTGTGTTTGTATGTGTGTGTGTTGGGGTGGAGAGTGCTCCCGTAAGCCGTGGTGAAGTCAACCTTTCTAGGAGAAGAAAATCTCTGATATAAAACATCATAAAGCGAGAGACCAATACCCGCATTAAGCTGGTCTACAGTTGTTACTGGCTATCTTGCCTTTGCTTGATCTCAACATTTGGAAGCGGGAGAGAGCCTTAGCTGTCGTACAAAGCTAAGACTCTGTAACATCATCTGTGTATAGGCATTTATCTATAAAAATGGTCCTGTGGCAATCGAACAGTTGTGACGCAGAGAAGCTTGAAATGCTGGAAGCATGTAATAATTGATCTAAATGACCGTTTTCAGTGTCATATATGCTTGAAACTGTGAATTCTCCGGTAGGGATAAAAAAATAAAATAAATAAAGGTCATTTTTGAGGCTCATGGATTTTAAGTGTGTGAGGGAGTGGCACTCGCCTGACAAGACGTTGCAATCATCATATATGCATATATGTACATCTATATGTATACACATACATCTATATATGCATATATATACATATATATATATATATAAATATACATATATATACATATACCTCTATATACATGCAAATATATATTCATATATATATATATATACATTATATATATATACATATATATACTTATATATAGATATACATATATATACTTATATATAGATATACATATATATATACATATACATTTATATACTCACATAATATATATACATATATATGCAAATACATACATTTCCATATGTACGTATTTATATATATATATATATATATACATGCATATGCATATACATGCATACACATATACATATATATATACATATACATACAGATACATATATATACATATATATGCATTTACATATATATGCATTTACATACATATGCATATGCATGTATATACATTTACATATATATGCATATACATATATATACATTTACATACATATCCCTATATATGCATATGAGTACTTCATTTAATAACATAAATTAATGTACAAAATATGTTTTTCTGCGTAAACTTGCAGAATTTACTTCAACAGTGCTCAAGACGTAGGTAGAGCTAGGAATTAAGTCAAAAATATGTATGCCAATTAATCTCCGCAGAGTTTTCCGCGTTTCATCCAGGCTCGGATTCGTCAGGCTTATGCGAAGAGTTATGGTTGTCTCGTGTTTTTATATACGCTCATTCTATCGAGGTCTTATTTAGCCTAGCCGATTCCTAGTTTCTACCGCTCTCTTCCTAATCAGGCAATAGGCAGTAACTTACAGGGCATATATATATATATATATATATATATATATATATATATATATATGCATATATATACATATATATATATAAGTCTGTTTATTTTATATATTTATATTCTATTGTTATTTTAATTTAAAAAAAATGTATCGCTATATTGGTGTAAATTTTATCCTAGGTACACAGTTGTTCGCTATTTTTCTCCTGCAGGTTGATAGATCTTGGAGTTCTTTAAAGTATAGGATAGCAGATTTTTCATGAAGGCATAATCTTCATGGATCGCATCGGTCTCTACATGGGTTTGCTTGTCCTTATATATATATATATATATATATATATATATAACTACTTAATTTACTCACATAAAATATATATACGAAAGTATAGATTTATGCGTAAACTTTAAGTATTTACTTCAAAAGTGCTCAATATGTTGGTAGAGCTAATTAGTAAGCCTGACGAATCCTAGAGTGGATGAAACGCCGAATATTCAGTATAGCTTAATCGCCATATATATTTTATAAATTACTAGGTTGGGACGATAAAATTTTCGTCCTAGAAAAGACATGCTTTAATTTGCGTTAGTTGCAAACCATTTAATAGTTGGCCAGTTGTGTACAAATTCCAAGAGCGATGGGAGATTTCTATAATCACACAATGTTCCATAAGTAAAATTGGAGATGCGCCGCTATGCAATATTTGCCTTATACTAATCCAATTAATGATATACAGACCATTGCTACACCCTCAAAATGCATCACTGCATTGCCACGAACTACAGGGACATGCCCAGGGTAAAAAAAAAAAAAAAAAAAAAAATTCTAACCACGGTTATGGTATTTTGTGTAGTTTCAAGTGAGTGCCATGTAAACGTGACATCTTGGACGTCGGGTATAAAGTCAACAACAAAGTGTATTTGGATGTGCTAGAAAAGTGTGGTTATTCCTTATTCTGTGGTGATTTAATCATCCATATACAGTACTGTTTCGCTGTTTCACAGCCATAAGTGGGGCTAGACAGGATTGAAACCCGACCGTCCAAATGACAGTCAAGGCTATACGGCTGATATTGAATGGGTAATGTATTAACGATGCTTTGACATCGTTCAAATGCCTCCGCTCGATTTGTTTACACAAAGAGCGTCGCTAATGGCAGTTTGTATATCACTTCCCAATATGCTCAACCTAAGATTAAGAGCATTATAGTCATCCACATACAATACTGTTTCGCTGTTTTGCAGCTCATCAGTGCGGCAAGACAGACAACTGCCTCAAGCCCGGATTGAAACCCGACCGCCCAAATGACAGTCAAGGCTTCTCTCCATTACGCTATAGGGCTGATAGTTCAAGATCGCTTTACACAAACATTGATTTTGAACGTACCCCTGTCATATCAAAGAAGCTACTGTTAATTTTATATGCCTTGCCTTTCTGCTTGTACGGTGATAATGGCTTGGATGTAAATTTAAAAAGAAATAGCAGAGTATCGTGTTTCAATTTCGCTTTAAGCAGAAACATTCATTTCGAACGCGCCCCTGCTAAATCAAAGAGCGTACCATTCATTTTATATGCCGTGCTTTTAGACTTGTTTGGTAATGAGCTTTCTCAAATGCACCTATGATATTACGCTGTGTAAAGTGTTACTTCGGTAAAAAAAAATGCCTGTTCCTTCTTTCATCGGATTATTTCGATTATCGATTTTGTCAAAGATATTACGAAAAAATCCGTATCTTAAAACACTGTCAGGCACATAATGTACTTTTGTTTGAATTTAAAAAAAAACATCGGGCCAGCCGTTTTCAAGTCTATATGGAACGAACTAACCTCCCACACACACAGACGCACATATATTTTGTTTACATAATAGTACAGATAGAGCTATCTGCTCTTTGAGCAATGAATCATGTACTTTATCTAATTACATATTTGGTCAGTCATAAAATACATCCAGTAATCTATCTATATTATAAAATAATACCATCGTGATATATTTGCTGTGTTTGCGGACAAAAAAAAAAAAGCACGATCTACAAGACCTTTAGAAAAGAATATTTACCCGCATTAATGTCCGGGTTAGATCTGAGCTGATATAACCGATCCCGCTCCGCACGTATACCGAAAATATGTTATCAACAAAAAAAAAAAAAAATTAAAAAAAAATTAGAAGCGAGTCTCAAGTGTCAGCACTATCTCATCGCTTCATAACGGATTCGATACAATGAGTTAATATCTGTGTAAACAAAAGCTCT
>NC_136492.1:86857484-86879984 GCF_053919585.1 Euprymna scolopes | reverse complement strand
TATATAATATGTATTATATATATAGATATAATATATATATATTATATCAATATATATTTTTTATATATTATATCTATATATATATTATATATTATATCTATTTATATTTTATATATATATATATATTATATGTCTATATATATATTATATCTATATATATTATATATATATATTATACATATATATATAATATATATATATATATACATATATATTATATATATGTGTGTGTGTGTATGGTTATATATGTATGTATAATATGCTCTATTTTTGTTTTTACATAAGCAGTAATATGTTGCTACACAGTCATGGGCATGTTTCAGTCAGCCAGTTTCCATAACTATATGCCCCTTTAGGCGATGCAGCTGATGCGAAGGCAAAGTTTGCAATCAAAATATCAGTTCTACATCAACATAGGGAGATAATATATCAGGAGGTGTATATCATCAGGTCCCGTCAGTGGTGAAAAATAAGATGTGTTTTTCAACATTTAATGAAACCTCCTGATATTAACTTCCTTCGGTATTGAGCACTCTTGTATTGTATTGGTTACAATTCCTTGGTTATTTAACCTCTGCAAAACAATAACTTTTAGATTATGTAATATATATATATATATATATATATATATATATATATATATATAACTTTTAGATTATGTATGATATGTATGCATACATATATATATATATATGTATATATATAACTTTTAGATTATGTATAATATGTATACATATATATATATATATATATATATATATATATATATATATATATTATATGTTGCATAGCAGGGAGATTTTATTGAAGATGGCGAGGGATTCATATTGGGCACATATATAACGGTACTCATGTAATACATAACGATAGTGATGAGAGGTGGACAAGACATTTGTACAGTATTACAGTTCTGTTCTAGAATGGTCGGGACTTCATATATATACCGACTGCAGATACAAGTTCTTTACACAGAGAAGGTGATTCATAATCGTGTAAGGGTTACACAAAGTTCGTTATAAGATTATTTACACATTACCTCTTTGGTGTTTTAAGATGACACATGAAAACATTTACAAAAACACACAAAAATGATGCTTTATTCATTGGACCGGTCGAATGCTGATGACGTCAGGGATTCAAATTTGGGATCAACATGGTTAATCTTCTACCCTTCGCTTCCAAAGGGTCAGCTGACCCCTGACTGCCAACTGACTGACTTTCAACTCTCTCTCTGACTGATTCCCGACTCTTCAACTCTCTGAACTGACTAACTCCAACTCCTATATTGAGAATCCTCCTTCGTTATGACGTCAGAAGTGTGTTTTCCAAACATGACCAATTCACGTGGCTATGCACACGCTTTTGACAACAAAAGAACTCTCAATATATGACTAACCTATTTTTAACAATATATTTTTAATTTGTCTTGTTCATTTTTTTGGCTGACCTTTTTATCATTCCGATTCCAACAGAATGAACAATCAATTATTTTTACGATATAAACAATATCTTACTATTTCTAATAGAATCTAACAATAGCTAAATTCTTACATTCCAATTCTTAACTTTGCTTACAAGGTTCGAGTCTCGGGTTATCCTAAGTTTCAATATCTAATGTTCTTTTTATTTACATGGAGAGGGTACAGCCTTTTTCGGATAATATATATATATATATATGTGTGTGTGTGTGTGTGTGTGTGTGTGTGTATAATTCTGTATAGAGATGCGTTTGTGTAATTATATGTATATATATATGTAGATGCATACATATTAATGTCAGTCTATATTTCCTTATCTATCCGTCTATCTATCTACTATTTAGCTATCTATATTATATAAAATAAACATTGCCATTGTCTGTGTATGAGTTCGTTCCCTATGGACTCCGAAACGACAGGTTCGATTATCATGAAAATTCACACAGACGTACTTTATGTATTTGGCAGTGGGCGTAAGTCGGTTTTGTATTGTTATATGTTCGATATTATCCGTAATCGATAATAGAAAAAAGTCCGATAATTTAGGAACGGACTATTTCGATCTAATTCAACACCTTATACACACTAATATCACAAGTGAATTTCAGATGTTTTATCACCACAGAAGCAGAAAGACGTGACATATAATATCAACAGTAGGTTCGAAGGTGTGTCAGAGGCGCGTTCTAGTTAAAGAACAACAGAAGAATGATACTTGGCTTTTCCTTTTTAAACTTAAATTCAAGCCATTACCACCGAAAAAGCCGGACAGCAAGGCATATAGTATGAACAGTAACTTTTATAGTATGACATGAATGTTTAGTTTAGAGCGCAATTGTTCCATCATACTTGGCTTTTAGATGAAGCTGTTATATATAAAAGTAATTATATAAAATCAACATCTCTATACTATTAGACATGACGGAATGGTTAATTTTAGGTATGGATCGCTTTATACCTCCCCCCCCCCCAAAAAAATAAAAAAAACCAAACAAACAAACAAAAAACTTCAGCAAAAACGCTACAGCCAGTCGTGGTCCTCTCTAGAATGTACTGCTGCAATTGTGCACAGAAATAACTTTTTCCATCGATTCCAACGTAATAGATGTACTGAAAAAACGCTGTAGAAAAGTACGAAAGAACGCAAAAGAGTTGTATGCTCAGTCCGCATCGTCCAAAATAGCTGACTTTCGGCAAATAACAAACAGAGTTCTGAACAGAACCGATTGCTCTAGCTCAACCATTATTAATGGACCTGAGGTAATATTGTCACCATCGGATCAAACAAATTCCTTTGCCAAAAACTTTACAGCTAATTCTATCCTATATGATCAGGGCCGCCTACACCTCGTATTTCCTCCTGTATCTGAAAACACGCTATGCGACACACAAATATATGTGCGTGATGTTGCCAAACTTATCAAACATTTTGATCCTAGTAAAGCAACTGGTCCAGACAACATTTTAATCAGAGTGCTGAAAAAGCTTCAACCAGAACGAGCTCCTAAACTTACACAAAAATACTAAAAAATGAGGTTCTCTACAGTGCAATTTTGGCTACAATGCATTGTAGCTTCCTCCCGCTACATCGCGGGGATTTCTTTACTAGAGCAGACAATCCACCGATTTGATTGAAAAAACGATCGATTTCAGCGATTCGTTCACTCTCCCTTATATATATGTGTGAGTGTGTGTGTGTGTGTGTGTGTGTGTGTGTGTGTGTGTGTGTGTGTGTGTGCCAAACGAATACATGCTCCAGACTGGATACGATAAATTCCTGAACACAACAGTTTTGTATCAGTTTTATTTCACAAATTGTAAAATAAAAGTATCAGATGCCAATAAGCCTCATGTTTACAATTATTATTCCAATGTTGATCAAAATTCATTACATGATTTTGATAATCGAAATTTTCGCTAGATTTAAGTTTAAAGTTACCTTCAAATTAATTGAAATTTAGATAATCCACCATTATCACTTTCTAATTACAAGGGATAACAATTAATACACATCTTAAATATTTAGTGCGTCGATTATTATATCTTTTGAAATATTTCTGTTTCCAAATAAAGTAAGAAGTAATAAAATTGGAGATATTCATTAATTGATGCTAAATACGTATTAAAAGTTTTTAACAAAAAATCAGGGAGAGGATCTGATTAATTATTAAGGGCTTTCATAAACTTATTTCCTCTTTTTCATAAAGCATGCCATTTACATTTAGCTGAGTACGACACTTGATAATGATCACTTAACTGATATAGGAGTGAACGCTCTGCATACAAATATTAAACATACTGACAGGAGACCCGACTTTCCCGGGATTGAATGATGATCAACGAATTTTAAACTATCATGTTTATTGTCATCGATACCAGTGAAATCACCCGATTTAAAACCAAATCGATTGTTTGCCTGCTCTAGCTGGGGAAATAACGCACTGCACCGGGATGAAGCTTTACATACAGCTCCGCGCCCAAAAAATATATTGTAGTCTACGTTGCACTGTATTAAAACTACATTTTATGATATCAATTACTTTCTTTTATATATATATATATATATATATATATATATATATATATATGTATATATATATGTATATATATATGTATATATATATACATATATATATATATGCATATATATATATGTATATATATATGTATATATATATGTATATATATATATGTATATATATATATGTATATGTATATATATATATATATATATATATATATATATATGTATATATATAACGGACTGAAGTAAAATTTAAAATCCAAATGTCACTTATCATGGTTCAGTTCTATTCTAAACAGAAACATTAATTTCGAACGCGCCCCTGTTATATCAGAGAACCTAATGTTAGTTTTGTATGCATTGCTTTTCTACTTGTTGAATGATAATCGCTAAACCTTAAGTTTAAAATGAAAAAATCAAGTATCATGGTTCAATTATGCTTCAAATAATAAAAAAAACACATTCATTTCGAATTCGCCCTGTAATATAAAAGAACCTTTTGTTTATTTAATATCTCGAACCTTTCTGCTTGTGTGGTAAAAAATTTCTTAAATGCACCTGTGATGTTAGGCTGTATAAGCTGTTAACTTTAGTCAAATAACCTGTTCATTTTTTCATAGGAGGTTTTTGATTAGCGATATTTATCGAAAATATCCCGATACAAAAACTATCTTAGAACACTACCAGATACATAAAGTACATTCGGTGAAATTTCATAAAAATAGGTCTATCTGTTATGAAGTTTATATGAAACGAGCTCACACTGGTACACACACACATACATACACATACAAAGTTTTTTTTTTATATAGTTATAGAATTAGAGATACATAGAGATAACTCTATATTAATAAAGGTATTCAATTTATTTACTTTTCTTGATAGTTTTTATTTTTTTAGAAGTAGTTGTAGTGTTTTGTTATAATTATTATTACAGTAGAATCCCGGGATACTGCATTAAAAAATTACTAAAAAATATACAGTACAGTATATAATACAAATGTATATAATCAAATAACATTATAAAAAAACACACCGTAAGACGGGGGAGGAAATACCGTAACAAGGGACCGGAAAAACATCGTATTTCACATCGTAACCTAAAAAAAAAACCGTATCCTTGGATCACCGTATCCCGCGGTTCTACTTTATAGCAACATTATTATTATGGCAGCGACTATTTGTGTCCACTGGACTGTGGATATTAATAAACCGCTCCAAGGTTTCGATAATCTTCGCACTCATCCAGTAGAGGTCTGGTTAGTGCTTTTTATCCTTACTTTTTCATTCCCCCTTGACTCTGCTGCACTATTTTGTGCGATGCTCGTTTAGACATAATTTTTGTGTTTTTTTTTTAGGAGGGGAGGGTTACTTAAAATTATAAAATCTCAGTTTTCTTGAATTCATGTGGATGTCTTTGTTTTATTTCTCTATCAGTTTCTGTGTACGGAGGGTGCCTGTAGCTTATTTGTATTAGCCTCCGCATTCAAGAGTTTTCCTTAATATTTCTATCGTTTCCATTATTGTTAGTCATGCAATCTTCTCAGCCATCCTTTTGATAGCAATCTCTCCCATTCTTTTTTTTATAAGTATGTTCCTAGTATTCCAATTATAATTTATGTTGTCTTGACTTTCTTCATCTTTCATATTCCTGTGGGCTCATTGGCCAGTTCCGTGTATTTGCCCTGCTTCTCCATCTCCTTGGTATCAAATCAGCGTAATCTACGATGTAGCAGGGTTTTTACTTCTTGTGTACTCTCACTATTACCGGCCTTCTTGCTTGGATGGGGTTATCTATTTGTACGTCCACGTCGCATAAGATTTTGTAACATTCATTTTTCAAGTACTGTGCTTCTATTATGTGTCCGGGTGTTCAAAATGTAGTTGCTTGCATAACTCGCAGTGCACTGCATCTCCCACTTGATTGTGTCTATTCTTATGTTCTTTATTGGAATTGTTTGCTGCATTCGCGTATTATGTGGCGTGCAGGTTCGTGTCCACAAATCTGTATTTGCTGTTTTCTTGTATTTTGTCGATCTTTGCTTTTATGGGGATAGTTTTAATCGCGGTATTTTGTGCTACTGTTAATAGAGATAACTTTTCTTTCTTTAAGTGCATTTCACGTTGCCATGTCCAAGTGTTTTTGTTAGTATCATTACTTGCCATATTTATTAATCGTCCAAGAACCTTTTCTTTTCCAGTTGTTTTCTTTTCTCGTATTATCCCCCATATTTCAGTGTCTCTTACTATGATCTTTCAATGTTTTACGTTGTGCATTTTCCGATTTTTTTTCATGTCATTCGCACCTCTTCTGTACAAAGGAGTCCTTTTCGTCCGTCTTTCCTTTTTTACGTAGAGTCGGTCCGTATCATCCTTTAGTGTAATCCAGTGTGCATAGTAATGAGTTTTTTTTAAATTCCTATCAAGATGCTTTCGATCCCTTTGGGTCCAACCTATAAACGGTCTGATGCATCTTACTAGTGGCGTTGGGTATGTGGTTATACCTTTTCTGAGGTATCTACTATATAGTTTAGTTTCTAAGAATTTTGTTGTCCTCATAAGGTATTCTTTTCTAATTTTTCTTTCATTTCTGTTACTATGTTGGTGCCTGCTTCCAGAACTCCTAAATACTTGCAGTTGTCATGTTCACTTAGTGTGGTCATTTCCGTTTGGCTGAGTAGTTCCATGCCTGCCGTCGTCTTCACTTTTCCTTTTTGTATAACTAGTCGTTCGCACTATTCCATATCAAAATTCATTCGGATAACCTGACTGAAGGTTCTGGTTGTGTTTATTAGCGTCTCTAGTATCTTATCGGTTTTTGCAAAGAGTTTCAAGTCGTTCATGTTCATTAGGAGGTTAATTTATAACCTGTATCAGTGAACTTGTATCTGGTTTGACATTTACTTATATTGTTAAGGAGCCAACTAGGCCGAACACTAGTGATGATAAGGAATCCCATTTGTATGTTAATCTCAATTCTATATTACCAATCAACTGCCAATTCAAATCTCCGGGTTCACATTGAATTTTCCAATGAAATTGATAAGCTTGTTGGTATTTTGTATATTTTCACTCATTCTATTATCCATGCTCGAGGGATACCGACAAGCGCTTTATTATTATTATTATTATTATTATTATTATTATTATTATTATTATTATTATTATTATTGTTATTATTATTATTATTATTTTGTAGCAGTATTTATTGTATTATGGTCATTATTTTATTTATAATTTATATAAGTTTAGGTATTGTATTTATTATCATTATACTTAAACAATAATTTATATGATTAGTTTATGATAAAAATATTATTACTAATATTTTTAAATATTTTACATAATAGATAATAATAATAAAATTAATAATAATAATAATAATAATAATAATTGTATGATGATAATAATTATTATAAGTACTATGAAATTATCATATAAATAATTATTTTAATATAAATAATTATGACCATAATACAATAAATACTATTATTATTATTATTATTATTATTATTATTGTTATTATTATTATTATTATTATCATTATTATTTTTATTATTTTGTAGTAGTAGCAGTTATAGTATTGTATTATGATCATTATTTTATTTATAATTTATAATCGTATTTCAGGTCATTTAAATAAATATTTATATCATTATTTTATAGTAATAATATTAAAATAATAATATTTCTATTATTATTTTATCATAATATAAATAATGATAATAATAGTTGTATAATAATAATTAGTATTACTATGAAATGATCATATAAATAATTATTTTAATATTAAATATAATGATAATAATACAATAAATACTGCTACTAATGTAATTATTATTATTATTTTGTAGTAGTAGCAGTTATAGTATTGTATTATGGTCATTATTTTATTTATAATTTATAATCGTATTTCAGGGCATTTAAATAAATATTTATATCATTATTTTATAGTAATAATATTAAAATAATAATATTTCTATTATTATTTTATCATAATATAAATAATGATAATAATAATTGTATAATAATAATTAGTATTACTATGAAATGATCATATAAATAATTATTTTAATATTAAAAATAATGATCATAATACAATAAATACTGCTACTAATGTAATTATTATTATTATTATTATTATTATTATTATTATTCACTAGTAGTAGTCACAGAAGCCATCATCAGAGATTGCTCTTTGAGAACAACTTATGGTGTTCCCTAAAGTCTGTGACAACAAGTCTATCCGCATTTCCAGTACTATCCGACTCTTTGCAAAACCTTTGGCAAAAGAATTTGCGTTATCGCAACATCAGCTTATCATTGATTTTTCGTTGGCATTCGTCTTCACTGGAATTTAGGTGGCAATGAACCTCCCCAAGATCCCAGTTTTCTTTGCACTTAACCATCGAAGGCCAGGTTAGAACCTTCTCTTCTCAGGCTTTGCATTCTCCTTGATACTCATGTATTTTTTTTTCTGGGGGACACGAAAAAGGGAGGGGATGTATCTTAAAAACATACTGGCGACTCCATGTACTGTTTCATTACATCTTACACATGTAGCAGTTTCTCTGTGTCTAGTTTGTGTCTCTTGTTCATGTTTGTTGGTCTTTTTTTCATTTTTCCATAGTGGTCACCACTTATCAAGGCCTGGAAGCCACTTGGGGATAAGGATTATTGCGTGTACAGTAATCAATGGGATAGTATCGTAGAAATCGTTAGTATTGGAGATTTGATAAAGTGTCTTACTTTAGGGGCGGTTCATCAGGAATTTGTTTATGTTTGACTTGAAGACATCCAAGTTGTAGTCAGGTGGGAAATAGGCAAACAGAACCACTTCTGAGAAAGAATCTCTGTTCATGGAATCTACGTTTTAATTTTGGCGTAGATAAAGAGTGGGGAAAATTATTGACAGTGGTTTCAGCTAGGCGGGTGTTTTTCGTGAAAGCTTGGCGAGGGAGGACCAGAGATTTGAGCCCAATCGAGCACTTGTCATGGAAATAACGATAAAACAAAGAGATGCTCGCAACGTGTCTTCTGTGGGAGAGAGGTTGCAGGGAAGAGAAAAGGGCATTCCTCACTAGGCTACGAAGTCTATTTTGTACTCTGTCAAGGCAGGATAGGCTGTTTTTAGCAGCTCCTGCCCAGATGTGGCACTAGTACTCTATCTTTGGACGTATTTGTCTTTTATATAGATAGAGAATTGCATCAGTAGTGAGATATCTTCTGGAGCAGTGGAAGGATCCTACCGTTTTTCCACATTTAAGATTTTTCCTTATTTCTGAATTTTTTTTTTCATTAGTGTTATCCGTTGTATCTTCTCAGCTATCTCCCTGGTTCCAATCTCTCCCATTTATTTTTAAAGTTGTTCGGCATCCTGTATAACGTGCCTATCATTAGTGGTGTTATCTTCATTTTCTTAATTTTCCAGCTCCCTTTTAAGCTCTCTGGCCAGTTTCGTGTATTTGCTCTACTTCCCCGTCTCCTTGATCTTTATTCTGTGTCTGCTGGAACGACAAAATCTTAGAGCTTGCAGAACTCTTCATTCTTCTTAACTGTTATAATATCCGGTCGCCTTGCTTTGATGGATTCATCCGTTTCTATATCCATACCCCATAGGATCTTGTGACTTTCATTTTCCACTATTGCTGCCGGTTTGTGCTTGTACTATTTTTCTGGGTGTTCAAGATGCAATCGTCTGCATACTTGCTAGTGTACTGCATTCCCCACTTGATCGTGCCAATATTCTTCTTCTTCTTCTTCTTATTATTATTATTATTATCATTATTATTATTATAAAATAACATTATTATTAATTATTATTTCTTTAATAATAATAATAGCTAACGAGACCTGTGGAAATTTCACAGGAGGCTAATTCATACGTAATATATAGATGTTGGCATTCTGTAGACGTTCAGTGTAAATGGAGACGCTCTGATATTATTGTAGTTTTCTTTTTTTTAACTGCAAAAGTAGTTATCCGAGTTAGAAGGAACGTTCGGCAAGCCCGCTTGTAAAGTATGCTTACATATATTGAAATCTTGCAAATTTTTGTGTATATTATTATAGACTTAATGTTCTATCGATTTATATTTTATGTTCTATCGATGTTATAAAGTTGCAATTTCCAAAATAATAAACAATATATATATATATATATATATCCATATGACTTGGGTGCATTAGCTTAAATCGAAACCGAAATAAAAACTTGTGATATATATATATATATATATATATATATATATATAACTTGAGTTCCTTCAGCCATAATCGAAACTGAAACCTATACCAAACCTTATGAAGAATTCTTGGTAAAATTATTCATAAACAAATAGATGATTAAGTGGCATCAGCTATAATCGAAACGGAAGCCAAAACTTCTGAAGAATTCTTGGTAAAATTATTTGACAAGAAATGGAAGTACATAACAATTAAACGACCCGAATGTATACGTGACACAGAAAATGACAAACACGTTATCGTATTATATATAGAGATGATGGTGATGATGATGATAAAGGTTGAGGCTACTCTGGAACAACAACAACGACAACAACAATAATAATAATAACAACAACAATAATATAAGATATAAATTTCTCATTTACTTTGCACAGGGGTTCATGATGTGTGCCCCTTCTCTCAATGTTCGCAGAGACATTAAACGATGTGACTACTTGGAGGAATCTACATCAAATTTTTATTACCGGCAACCAGTTTAGTAGATTTCTTTGACTCTGCATTAAGCTGTTGAGTTACTTCTTATTATATCGGGCTAGAAAGATAGAGCTACCTAGAGAGATAAAGGGAGAGGAAAACAAGACCTCAAAACGAACTGCCCCCACCCAGAAACACATATTGACCAATTTAATTTAGGTTACTAAAGAGGAGTACAAATTGGTCATTGTAAGCTTGATTATAACCAACTCGTGGTGTGCCATTACTTGAGCCATATCATCCGATGCAATTACTTCCATTCTCGACTCTTTAATAAGCCGGATTATTCGCTTACATGAGTTAATATGTTCTTATTTACTCCTGTCTTTCTGGGCTTACTGTGAATTTCAATGGGAAGCATCGATTATCGTTAAGAGACCCAGGTGTTTGAGTGGACTCTCCCGCTGTGCTTTTTCGTTGCATGCATTATTCTCTTGATGAGAATAACGAAAGATAATAAAATTGCGTTTCTTAGTCGACCGGCAAAGTAGAGAACTTCAACAAATAAATAAATAAATAAATAAATAAAAATAAAATAAAAAAGATGGAGACTCCGAGTTTCCGAAAAAAAAAAAAGAGAAGAAAGCGAGACGCTTTCCTTTATTTCTTTTTCTCTCCAATGTAAATTGAAAAGTTCTTAGAGTTTTGTAACTGCTCTTCCATCCGCGTCTATTTTACAAGTGTCGCCAACATTGGGAAATGAGTGTTTCACCTAATAGTTAATAAAGCTATAAAATCAGTGCAAAAATTATCCGATCTGATGTTTACGGAACACTACCATAGAGAATTATGTTTAGCTATAGCTGTCCAACACCCCACATAATCTTTTACAATTATACCGTGCTATGATGTCTTTAAGGGCTAATCGGCTTGATTCGATACAATTTTGAAGAGCCTTTTCTCACTGATAAGATCCCCTACCACTAAACAAATAGACCCCTTTCTAACATTACTAAACATGAAAATATTTTACACGCCAAGAAAAATAAAACGTCTCCAAAATTAAATTTAAATATAACACGTAAACAACGTAATCAACTTAATACACTCCACCTCGGTAAAAATATTGCAGCAATACCGTATACAACAAGATTATAATAATTTTAATGCATATAAACTCGGTAAATTAATAACAACAATACGTTATACAGTAATGAGGTAATAATTGTAGTGCACATCATCTTTATAAAGAAATAACAGTAATATCGTAATAACCTTAATATATATACCCACTCGGTAAATTAATTACGGCAATACCGTATACAGCAATAATATAATAATTTTAATACACAACCTTTTCCAGCGTGGTCGTAGCCGAGATTGAACTCACTACACGAGTTTGTAGTGTAATTCAAATCTTGTCGGTAGCTGAATAGTTAATGCTTCGCCAGGGCTATGAAGGCTATTTTTATCGTGACACCATCATTAGTTAGGTGCCTACCACGGCTTAAGAGAGTTCTATCAATCTACGAAAGAAGGATAGACCGCGCCAGTTTCTTAATCTGGTATTTTACCTCGCGGTACATCCAGCGCCTCGTCTCGTCTTCCCAAATAGTCACCCATCTGGTACTGACCAGACTTAACGTTGATTAACTTCGGTTATCTGGCGAGAACCGGTGTGTTAACGTTATTGTGCCGTATAATACACACCCAGTCGGTAAATTAATCACAGTAATACCTCATACAGCAATGAGGTAATAATTGCAATGCATGTCACCTCGATAAATTAATCACAGTAATATAGTAATACTCTTAATATACCTCGATTCGGAAAATTAATCACACTAATACCGTATACTGTAATGTCGTAATAAACATCCAAGCGGTAAACTAATGATAGTAATACCGTATATACTAATACCGTATTAACTGGAATACACCTCCAGTAAGTAAAGTAATCACTGTAATATAGTATACAATGATACAGTAATACCTTAATAACTGTAATACACCTGGTGAATTAATCACAGTAATAGCGTATACAGGACTACGCTAATAACCAGTATACACCTTCACTCGTGATACACATCAACTCGGTAAGTAAATCACAGTCGACCATACTAAAATTAATCTCACTCGTCGTGGAATAAATTATACTATACACTATCACCCCTATATATAAATACGCCATTTTAACAAGTAAACATACAACATTCGCAATCAGTAATTAAATTATTTTTAAATAATGGTAAGTTACGATAAAGGCCACTGAAATCTTATACTTCGCGCCATTTACACTTGTGTAAATTTGCCGGATAATAACTGTTGAAATCTCTCGACCTGTCCCCACTGCGTGAATTGCCAAAGATTTTAGATAAATTTTAGCGACCTTTCTTAACATTAAATTAATATCTATGTAAATTAAACATTATACTTTTTCAGAAATTCTAACGTATCATTTTTTAAATAAACAATACGTATTTTTATTTTAAATCTTACACTTTATTGATTTATTTTCTTATCTCGACAAAGATAAGATATATATCTACTAGCAGAGAGACCCGACGTTGCACGGGATTGAATGATGATAAACGAATATTTCACATTCGAAATCGATTGATTGCCTGCTCTAGTTGGAAACCCATCGTGGGGCATCGAAAGAAAACTTCACATGTCTCCCTGCAGTGAGGTATTTCACAATATAACGTATTCTACATTGCACGGTAGAAAACCTACTGTTGATTTCATAAAATCATTTAATATATAAGGACTAGAATTTAAGTTTAAAATGAAAAAGTCAAGTATTATTATTTAATTGTGATTAAAACAGAAACATTCATTTCGAACGCGCCGCTGTCATATCAAAGAACCAGCTGTTGTGTTTTTATGTGCCGGCTCTCTCTGTATGTGTGGTATTAAAGATTCTCAAATGCACTTGGGATTTTAGACTGTGTCAAAATCGTCTGTTCCTTCTTCGATCAGATCTTATCGATTATCGATACTTATCGAAGACATTCCGATACAAAACATATCTGAACGCTGACAGATACATATTTTACATTTACGTGAAATTCTATAATTTTAGGAAAAAAATCGTTGTCTACACAGCGCTCTTAGAATGTTTTGTTTACGGGCGAACGTCATTACAGGTATTTAACAATATGGTTTGGAATACACGCAACTTTTGAAAAGTACAATCAATAGCCGTTTCTTTCAATTTTTTAAATAAGTGGTGTTTATATTTCAGATTTAGGTTAATTAGTAATAATAATTGGTGTTTTAGGTAAATTAATAAGAATACGTGGTGTTTATATTGCAGTTTTAGGTTAATTATTTGAATTTTCTACATTTTCCGCGACCCTAGTCATTAATCCAAGGATTGTTGTACCATCGTATGTTTGTTCTAATGCAAGTATCTCATTGTTATTCAAGAAAATTCATAATTTTATTCGATCTTTAGGAAAAAAAAAGTTTCTAATTGAAGGGCCTGTCTAGCATTTGATAAGAAATTTAAAAAAATTATCCCATGACCTCCAAAACAGAATTGTCAACCCCCATAAGGAAAGCCTTGGGGGTTAATCAAGTTTAAGTATGATGATATTAAACCTGGCCAATACCAGATAGGCGCTATAACTCGCCTAGATGTGAACAATGCTCAATGTACATGCGAATTATGGCCTTTCGGAACATGAAATATCGAACTTCACGTGTCATCCTCACAGGCCTATTCCGTAAACAGATTGCTGACAAAATATAAGGTTTACTTCTTAACCCTTGCGCAACGTAAATGACCCATACACCGTTCCTTTCGACTAGAACCTTCATTGCACAAGTTCGTATATGACGAAAGATGTTCTTTTTTTTTTTTTTTTTTTTACAAAGGCATCACCACATTATCAAGGCCCAGAGGCCACTCAAGGATAAGGGTTAAAGAGTGTACAGTAGAAATTGGTCAATATAGTAATTATTAGTAATGAAAATTTGGTAAATTTAATAACTTATATGGGACGGCTCATCAAGAACTTATTTACTTTAGACTTGAACACAACCATATTGTAGTCAGCCGGAAAGCAGGAAAACGGAAGACAATTCCACAGGCGTGCAGTTCTAAGAAAGAAGCTTTGTTAATGGAATCTACGTTTAGGTTTAGGCACAGATAAAGAGTGGGGGAAATTATTGATAGTGTTTACAGCTAGACGAGTGTTTCTTGTGAAAGTTTGGCGAGGGGGGACCATAGATTGAAGCTCAGTTGAACACTTTCCATGAAAATAACGATACATCAGAGACAAACTCGCAACATCTCTTCTGTGAGATAGAGGTTGCAAGGAGGAGAAAAGGACATCTCCTACGAGGCTACGAAGTCTATTTTGAACTCTATCAAGGCAAGACAAATCCTTTCTAGCAGCTCCTGCCCAGATGTGGCCACAGTATTCCATCCTTGGACGTACCTGGCTCTTATATAGGTAGAGAATAGCATCAGCAGTGAGATATCTACTGGATCGATAGAAAGATCCCACCATTTTTCCAGCGGTCTTGGCAACAGATTTGATATACGTGTTCCATTTAAGATCAGGAGTAATGGTCAAGCTCAGAAGCTTGTCAAAACTTGAGGCCTCCTGAAGACGAGAGCCATTCATTTCAATTGATGACAAATGTGAATTAGAATGTTGATGATGTAAAGAGAGAAGCTTGGTTTTAGATGCATTAAAAGTAACCAGCCACTCCTTTCCCCATTGTACTACGTGCTCAAGATCAGAGGAGAGAGAATTGGAGAGAACTTGGTCGTTTACTGTCTTAGATGTGGTACCATAAATGGTAGTGCCGTCAGCATAAATGTCTACAAATGATGTAAGGATATGATTTGGAAGATCATTAATGTAGATCAGGAAAAGAGTTGGGCCCAGGATGGATCCCTGAGGGACACCGTCATTAATACTGTGAGCTTCTGATTTTTGCCCCTCAACTACTACTCTTATGAACCTATCAGAAAGAAATGATTTAATAATTGAGAAGACTTTTCCAGCTATACCATAGCTAGCGATCTTATGAAGTAAACCTTTATGCCATACCCTATCAAAGGCCTTTGATATGTCAAGAGCAATTGCCCTAGAAAGATTGCCACCGTCGAGAGATTTGCTAATCCTATGCGATATAACTGTAAGGACATCTGCTGTAGATCTAGCAGAACGGAAACCATTTTGAGTGTCACTAAGAAGGTTATTTTTGTTGAGATGTTTGATTACTTCTGTATTTAACACAGATTCTAGCAACTTACTCATGACGCACAGGAGACTTATTGGCCTGTACTGAGAGGGGGATGAGCGATCACCTGAATTCTTAAATACAGGGCATACTGATGAGATTTTCCAGGGAGATGGGAAACTATTCTCCTTAAGACAACGTTTAAACAGTTTTGTAAGTATGGGCGCTAATTCAGGTTGAAGTTTTTTGAGTACTATAATTGGAATACCATCAGGGCCAGTTGCTTTACTCGAATCAAGGTTTTTGATTAGCTTCGCAACATCACGTACAGATATACGTATATCACATAGCGTGTTTTCTGATACAGGAGGAAATATTGGAGGTTGGCGGTCTTGGTCGCAAAGGGTAGAATTAGCTGCAAAGTTCTTGACAAAGAGTTTGGCTTTGTCTGATGCTGACGAGATTACCTCAGGTCCATTGATAATAGTTGGGATGGAGCACACGCTTCTATTCAGAATTCTGTTTTCTATTTGCCAAAACTGGTGGGAACCAAGCCTCTGCTCAGCTACTTTGGACTTAACAAATTGAGCATACAACACTCTTGCGTTCCTTATTACTTTCTTATAATGGTTGCTGGCAGTCCTGAAAACGGCTTTAGTTTCCATACATCTATTACCTTTGAAGCAGTGGAAAAAGTGATTTCTGTGCGCAATGGCAGCAGCACATTCTGGAGAGAACCATGGCTGGCTGTTAGGTTTTTGCTGAAACTTTTTAGAGGGTATGAAATGGTCAATACCTACAATTAACCATTCAGTTAGGTCTAATACTATAGAGGACACATCCTTTTTAAACATGGAATGCAGAGGTAGATCAGATATAAATGTACGGAAGCTATCCCAGTCAGCCTTAGTGTATCGATATACTGTACGATGAAGAGGTACGTCTGGGGACTTATTACATTTCATTTTTATCTTAATTGATACAACAGAGTGGTCGGAAGATCCAAGAGGCGACAGAACAGAAACTGAACATAGTTCAGGGCAAGTTGTGAGAAAAAGGTCTAGTAGGCTCGCATACTGGCCGTCATTATCGGGCACACGGGTAGGTTCCTGAACAATCTGAGTGAGGTCATAGGCAATGGAGAAATCATGACAGAACCTCCCCTCATCATCGGTCTTGTTTGAGTGGGTCAACCATTCGACGTTGTGAACATTGAAGTCTCCACATACGTGAATGTTAGCTGAAGGATAAGTACAAAGGACTTGGTCAATTTTCTCAGATATGCTTTGAAAGATAGTAACTCCGCTGTTGTGGGGGCGATAGAGAGTAAATATAAATGCAGTAGTGTGAGCTAAAGCAACCCGGAAGCACATATAGGGTAAGTTAGGATCTTCCCTGGAGATGTCCCTCCCACATGGAAAGCTATCTTTAATATAGGCACATATTCCATGCCAATGGCGATCTTGGGGGTCAGATTTAGAAGTTAAGTTAGAGTATCCTGAAATTGCAAACTCATCTAGGGAAATAGCCTGTCCAATGCCAGTTTCACTTAAAAATAAAAGATCTGGTTTAGTCTCCTGTAATTGGGTTTCAACCTCTGGAAGGTTAGAACGAAGACCCCTGATGTTGGAGAAGGAGACATGGTAGTAGGGGTCTACGTTGGAAGTTGGAGAACCGGGTATAATCGTGTATTTTTTCTTGAAACTTGTCATGATGAAATTTTGGAATTTGTGGACTAGGTCGACAGATTTACTTAGAGCAGGACAGAGAGGGGAAATTAAGAGAGAAAAAGAAACGAAGAATTTTTTTTTATTTGTAGCTAATGATAAGGTAAAGCCGTAACAATTACCCACTAGTATGGCATCGAGAGGCCCCACCAGAAGCTATTGCATGGTCCAGAATCCATTCACCAAATGGCAATACAGCAGCCCCAGTACTTTGCACCTGCTGATAGGACAGCCTCCTTAGTGGTTAATCCAAGGTTCGGGTCCCTGACTATCAGGCGGATAACGTCAGCCCAGACAAAACGTTTACCTCCAGCACCCTTACTAGTGACATGGCTACAAGGATAGACATAGAAACAGAAAATTTCCGCCATCTCAGCCAACTGTTCGCAAAAATACTGCCAACCTAGAAAACAGCTTTTTCTTCTCCCTTTGTCCGAAAAATCACTCATTTAAAAAAATGAGGACTGAGGGACAAATAAGAAGAAGCGAGAGTAACAGGAGCTGCCGATAACGCATCCACAATGCGTTTTCTACTCTCCATTAAAAAAAAAAAAAAAAACTATTAAGTATTCTACTTAATAAAAGTCCAACAGACGTGTTTAAGGGAAAGTATGGTGATAGATTCCCCTCACACGAACTAAAAATGAGTATAATTCGTAATTTTTGCTATCAACTCGGTAGATAAATAAACATATGTACGAGGAAAAAAAAAGCTAGCATTTAAAAAAACAGAAATACACAAATTAAATACTGAAATAAAATGGAGTTGTTAATATTTTAAATCTAAAATAAAAAGCATGATTGAAATCACTTATCTCAACAAAAACAATTCCGTCTCCAAATTGCAAACTGTATTGAAAGAAATTCAGTTAGTAGCGTTCAAAACATTTTTTTTTAAATCAGCCGTTAAAAGAAAATCGTGATTTTATTCTGACCTTAAGCTAGTAACGTTTTAAGAAGCTTACGATATAAAAGAAAAGGCTGATGGGGGGGTTCTTCCGAAAGTAAGTTGGTGCCGTTATAAGTAATTTCGAGATAAGATGGAAGCCGGTATTGGACTAGAAAAAAGCTAGCATTTAATAAAACAGAAATACACAAATTAAATACTGAAATAAAATGGAGTTGTTAATATTTTAAATCTAAAATAAAAAGCATGATTGAAATCACTTATCTCAACAAAAACAATTCCGTCTCCAAATTGCAAACTGTATTGAAAGAAATTCAGTTAGTAGCGTTCAAAACATTTTTTTTTGAAATCAGCCGTTAAAAGAAAATCGTGATTTTATTCTGACCTTAAGCTAGTAACGTTTTAAGAAGCTTACGATATAAAAGAAAAGGCTGATTGGGGGGTTCTTCCGAAAGTAAGTTGGTGCCGTTATAAGTAATTTCGAGATAAGATGGAAGCCGATATTGGACTAGAAAAAAGCTAGCATTTAATAAAACAGAAATACACAAATTAAATACTGAAATAAAATGGAGTTGTTAATATTTTAAATCTAAAATAAAAAGCATGATTGAAATCACTTATCTCAACAAAAACAATTCCGTCTCCAAATTGCAAACTGTATTGAAAGAAATTCAGTTAGTAGCGTTCAAAACATTTTTTTTTAAAATCAGCCGTTAAAAGAAAATCGTGATTTTATTCTGAACTTAAGCTAGTAACGTTTTAAGAAGCTTATGATATAAAAGAAAAGGCTGATGGGGGGGGTTCTTCCGAAAGTAAGTTGGTGCCGTTATAAGTAATTTCGAGATAAGATGGAAGCCGGTATTGGACTAGAAAAAAGCTAGCATTTAATAAAACAGAAATACACAAATTAAATACTGAAATAAAATGGAGTTGTTAATATTTTAAATCTAAAATAAAAAGCATGATTGAAATCACTTATCTCAACAAAAACAATTTCTACATGTTCTACTTTGATAGCATTATTTCTCTCACCGATTGCTTATGGAAATATCTCCTTTTTATTTCATTCCCGACCATATAAACCTTCGTACGTTTTTAAATGTTATGTGCAAAAACATACTGCTTCCAACTTCCCACCTCCGTTGTTCTCTTACACGTCAATGGCAAAATGAAATGTTTCGATGTGTGTGAATACATTCATTAACACCGATCGCCATAACGAATTGCACTCTACATTATTGCTCGTCGTTCAAATGGAATTTGAACAAATAAATTGAAAACATTGCCAAAATTGCTGTAAAATGGTGGGTTTCAACATCTGACAGTGTTCTGAATCTCTACAAAACAATCATTAGCCCATCTATAGAGTATTGTTGCTATATCTGGGATATAGCATAAGCCACTAGACTCACCCTCATAAACTTGGTCCAAAAAGTGTCCCAAACCTAATAGACTATCATACTATCATCCAAGCTATAATCCCTGTCGCATCGCGCCAATGTGGTATTCCTCTGTGTGCTTTCTTTGTCTTGTATCATAGCATTCCATGCCGCAAGTGAAATCAAGGTTGGTGTTCTCCATAGATTTCAGTCTATGTTTTTGACCGATTCTTCTCAGGAATATCAGAATGGCAGAATGGCAGAATGCATGACTTCGTTTACTATTACCTTTCCTAACGCAGTGGCATCTGATTCGCCTGTTTACACCTATCCGTTGTCCTTAGATCATCCGCATACATACAGCTGAATAACGTAAATCTGAATACCATTTAAGAGATTTATCTTCCTCCATTGGCAGCCAACATTTTGCTGCCGACGTCATCTGAGTTACCTTCTCCTATATGTATGTCTTAGCTGACTAGTGGTGACTCTCTACCAGAGAATTAATGCGCCTCTAGATACTTACCCGTAATTCTCTTATGACTCAGCGCGGTACATACAGCGCCTAGCATTCCCAAATAGTCACTCATCTGGTAATGGTCATGTTAATCGTTGCTTAACTTCGGTGATCTGGCGGGTACCACTGTATCAACGTGATTGTGCCGTATATGTGTTTTATAAGTACTTTAAATAAATATGTCCTACTAACTCACAACAACTGTGCCTCATAGACGTAAATACCCACGACAAATTCGATGAACAGCAAAATATCTTTCCTTCACTGTAGAGCTCCTGCGATGCTGGATATAATTCTAGTTTAAACATTTCTTTCATTGAACTGCTAGATTTTGGAAGTCCCCTCCATGTTCCTGCTTCCCGCACTGTATTATTATGTGGGAATAAAGACATAATGTGAACAGACATCTCGCTGATCAACTCCCCTTTCAGAATATCCTGTAGACATGATCGAAAATGATAAACTATTACGTCCAATTAGCAGTATACCGTTTGGGGGTGAAAAAAAGAGTAAAGAACGTGAAGTATGCATGGTCTCCGTGAGTGCACAATGAACGAGATACAAAAAACTGACTAAGTTCAGCATTTGCCTCCCCTCTAATATAGACCCAAAACTCCCCAGGGGACGTAAAATCCTGGTGAAATGAACAGTCTGTGAAGTTTTAGGGATTAACATATGTACATTTGAATTATTCACCATGCAAAAAAATGAAATGACTAAGTCCATCATTTACTCCTCCGACCATTTAGCCCCAAAAGCCCACAATACCTTAACATATCTAAATTTGAGGTCAGCACCATGCAAAACTGCTAATAGACATACACAGAACATTTTGGAGTAATATGGTAAAATAGTCCCAAAAATGGCGTGTTTTTATTCGCCCTAAAAGAGCCCCTGGGACTCACTCAAGAGTTATCCCAAAGTATAGACAAACAAAATTATAAAAAAAATCATTTACAACTTTTCAGAAAGTTTTATAAAAGTCCAAGGCATCGATTTTTTTTAATAAGCACAAAAGTGTCAATTTTAGCTATTTTAACCTGAAAACTACTTCGAGGGGCAACCGGAGTTTTCACAGAGAATCTGTCCTTTTACTTTTGTACTAATATCTTGTTTAATGATTGTGCAAATTTCTAAAAATTCCACAAGCGTAGTTATTGAGAAAGTGCGGACGGACGAACGGAAAGGATGAATTTACCGGTCCAACTTCTTTATGTCGAAGGACTAAATATATTTTTAAGTTTATAAAGTATTGAGCAATTTTTATTCGGCATTTAAAAGATAACGGTAGGACTAGATTAACAGTGGTCGTTGTTGGCATCTCATTAACGATGCCAAGGGTTATAGATTGCACATCGAAACCTAATATCAACATTCATGTATGTGCTCAAGCCGCTAAAATTGGAAAACCTTTTTAGCTATAGAACTGGCACAAGCGAACCACGCTTATCAGCGTTTTTATAATATCCCTTACGTAATGATCGTTTTAATAGGAATACGTATTTGATAGAGGGGAAAATACACAGATGAATTAATTACTCGCGAATGTCTGTTTACCGTGGAAAAAAAAATATCTAAAATATTGGTCCTTATCGATATTGCAAAGTAAAACAAATCATTTGTCACATATTGACAGATCTGTTAATGTCGTATCTGATACAGCGGCCATGAAATAGTGCCATCATGGGTGGTCGCTGTCGGCCTTTGTATTTACTTCTGATGTACCGTTTGCCTATAGCATTTATGATAATATTCATAGTTATTGTTTTAATTACTTTTGCTGCAATTCCTGCAATTCCCCCCCCCCACCATCATTTTAAAAGAATGAATATAGATCTAATAATTTATATGAATAAAAAAAATGTGTGTATGTGTGTTTTATGCGTCTGTGTGTAAATATTAAACCGATAACTACTTAAACTACTAATCCCATAAGACTATAATAAACAGGGAATACTACTCATACCCAAGGATGTTCTATAACGAGTAAACTCTTTGTTTTGATGGGGGAAGAACGCGTACAGAAAAAGGTTGGTAAGGTGAAATACAAAATGCTCATTTCTACCTGCCGACATATTTCAATTAATGAGCTTATTTATTCAA
>NC_136492.1:86829984-86852484 GCF_053919585.1 Euprymna scolopes | reverse complement strand
ACAGCTAATCATTGCGGTTAGACAGGCAACAACGTCACGCCATGATCGAAACTCGACCGCCCGTACGAGTAAATATTACGCTAATCGGAGGCTGCTCTGCGAGTAGAGAATTAACGATGTTTTGACATCGTCCGAAATATCGAACTCATTTGTTTACAAAAACACATTCTTGTATATCCCCGCCCCCATATATATATAATATATATATATATATATATATATATATATATATATATATATATATATATATATATATATATGCATTACATATATATAATGTATATATGTATAATGTATGCATATATATATATGTATATATATATATATGTATATGCATATATCAGTATGCATATGCATATATGTGTATATATATGTGTATGTATATATGTATATGTATATATATGTGTATATATATGTACATATACATGTATATTATATATGTATACATATTAGATATAATGTATATATGTGTATATAAGTATATATATGTATAGATATGTGTATATATATGTATATAGATATGTATATATATGTATATATATGTATATATATGTATATATGTATATATATGTATATTTATATATGTATTGATATGTGTGTATATAAGTATATTTATATATGTATTGATATATATATGTATATATATGTATATATATATATTGATATATATGTATATATATGTATATATTGATATATATGTATATATATATTGATATATATGTATATATGTATATACATATGTATATATATATACATATATATATATATATATATATATATATATATATATATATATATATATATGTACATATATATGGGTTGAGCACTTTGCAAATATATTTTCACCCGACGCGTATTCATAGCGATTAAGTGAAGCCCACTATTAATTTGTTTGTAAACAAATGGTTAGAGCACTTTGCGACGGGAGGGTGTGGATTAAATACACACTCTAGGAGAAATATTTACGGCACTGATTCATAGCTGAATGGTGAGAGCTGACAACTGTCAATTCGACGGTTGTAGGTTCAATCCACGGTTGGAGAAAGGTGTTTGTCTAGCCGCACTGATGAGTTGTGATACAACGACACCGTACTGTATGTGGCTGACAATATATATGTGTGTGTGTGTGTGTATATATTGTGTATATTTAGGCAGCATGTTCTCATTTAGACAAATATTATTGAATAGCACGGAATTATTCTTTTTTACAACTTTCCTTTTTATCTTCTCCAATCTCCGAATAGTCCTTTTTGTGTTCTTCTCGAAATTGTAAATGCTAGATCCATAGTCACGAGCGCTTTCGACAGAAGTACTTCTATCATCCTCAGGCATATTGTAGAAATAAATGTAGAAATTGTTTTTTAATTTTCGTATATATACATTATTTCCTAGTCACGTTGTAGCTTGTTACAACTACGGGGGCGGACTTTTTTTTTTTTTTTTTTTTTTTTTTTTTCATATATTAAACACATTTATATATACAAGCACTCATATACATACTCCAAAATTTATCCCAAACATTTCAAAACGTTCCGGCTGCACTCATAATTAATATTATTTATTTAAGGCTTCTTTGTTTTAATGTACAATGCTTCGAGTATTCTTAGCATATTTACATTTCTTTCACTCTGTCGCGAAGACTGACTCTCCACCTCTCTGACTCTAGCTCCATATCACAACATTTGAAGGGATATGGCTGCCACCATTCGGAATTTCGAAGAATTATGGTAGAAAATACAAATAAAACCGACTGCACTATTGAAGCCAACAATGTAATTGCGGCAAGAGGATGGCATATACCCGTGTTTGTCAAAATAATAGAACATATGTAAATTCATTCCGTTTGGGATAATTTTCGGCTTGTAAATTTACAGGCGAAATATCTTATATTTAATTACCAATTGCAACTATTTTTAATCATTTGAGGAGGTGCATATGGCAGACAATTGGTACTTTATTGTCACTTTAGAAAAGTCAACGTTTCAATTTAATAGAACATTTTGTCGTTGAGTAATCTTAAACTCAATACATTTTGCAAAAATTGTTTGAAAAGATTTTGAAAGCGATTTAATAATACCGTATAAGTATGGGTCGCTCTGAAGACATATCTTTTCCTGAGAAGCAGCTAATCTTTGATTTGCGGGCAGAAGGAAGACGCACATGGAAATCGCACATGGAAATCAAGGTCGGATGTTCAAGATCGGTCGTGACCAAAATGCTCCAGAGAGGCGCTGAGAATGTTTCAAACAGCAATCGCAAGAAATGCGGACGAAACAAAAGCACCACCAAAAGACAACACCGGGCACTGGACAAGGTGGCCAAGAAAAGTCGATTCCAATTAACAAGTCACATCACTGAGGCGTAGAAACGGCTTCTGGTGTCGATGTTTCGAGAAGCAGTATCTAGTGAAGGCTTCGGCAACTGGGATACCGAAATCATATAACTGCCACCAAAACCGCTCCTTTACCAGAAGCAGATGTTGAAGAGGCTGCTGATCAAACCTGGACTGTAGACGGATGACGGCGCGTGATCTTTTCAGATAAGTCTCAAGTTTGTATCTCTTTCAGCGACCAAGGTCCACGTGTTTGGCGAAGAACCACGGAACGGCATAACCAAAAATGCGTTAAGAAGTCTGTGAAATTCCCGCAGTCTTGCATGGCTTGGGGCTTTATGAGTGCTAAAGGTGTTGCTAATTTATGCTTAATCAAAGGAACTGTAAACGCAAAAGTGTACCAGGATATCCTAGAAGATAATTTACTGCAAGTTTTGGATAACCAGTTTGACAGGGAGGCTACAGACATCATTTTTTAACATGTCTTGACACCGGCACACTCTGCCAGACCACGTCTTCCTGGCTCCGAGAACAATCAATCCCTGGTCTAGAATGGCCGGCGAACTCACCAGATTTGAACGTTATTGAAGTCTTGTGGGACCAGATGAAGAGGAAGATCCACAGAGAAAAAACTACTACCTTGCAGCCATGAAGATTGCAATCCAGAACACATGTTATTCAGTGTCTACTCAGGATTTGGAGAAGCTTGTTGATTCCATGCCCCGCCGAATTGATGCTGTTACCAATGCAAAGGTGCTGCTACTAAATATTAATGTTATTATTATTTATGTCAATACAAAATCTATTTTGTTTAATTACCTGCCTTGTTCTATTATTTTGTAACACGAAATATTCGAAAACTGACATTGCAATTGATATAAAAAATTATTCTGTCGTAAAACAACTATTTCAGTTAGTTTAGCATGATATGGATATTTTAGCACCAATTACATATCCCACATCGTTCTCAATAATTTACCGCAAAAAACATGACGCTCTATTTTTTGGAGCAGCACGAGTATATATTCTGACACTACCAGGAATATGTTCAAATGGTTTATCTATGTGTCTTACACAAATACATTCTTGTATATCCCCGCATCCCATCCATATATATATATATATATATATATATATATATATATATATATATATATATATTCGAATTTGAGGTTATTGCTTCCAGAGGTTATGCAACTAATGAAGTGCAATGAGTTTAACACAAGAGTATCCAATACCGAAGTAGAGCAGGGTATACTCTTTATTTGTTTTTATATGAGCCAATTTCCAAAACAAATTATAAATATATTTATTTGTGTCGTAATCCTAACCAAATGACGATTGTAGAATCTACGATAATTAACTTTATATATATATATATATATATATATATATATATATATATATATATATATATATATATACATATATATATATATATACATATATATATATATACATATATATATATACATATATATATATATATATATATATATATATATATATATATATATATATATATATATATACAAAAGTTACCTTGTCAGTGTGTGTGCGAAAATATCTATCAAACTTCTCTCTGAATTCTTTTTATATATATATAAGGTATTTGGACCTCTACCCACATTTGAGTTGTTTTTAATCGGTAAAATAGCTGATAAGATGCTTACATTGAAAAACAAAACATTGACCTTGGCCTGGCATCATTCGACTTTACCATTTTTGTTTTTTGTTACGATAATGAAATTTATTGATTAAACAACGTTATTTTTTGCAGTTTTTGTATACATAGTAATTTAGGTCATGTGATAACGGATAGGGTTGTAGAGCTATATGTTTTAGTTTCGATTTTGGCTGATGCCATACAAGTAACTCTTTTTTACTTCTAAAATCACCATGATATATTAGGTGCAATATAACAATTGAAAGAAACTTAGCTATATTATTATAGATGAATACGAAATCTTCATTAATAAAAATAAAATATTTCAGCGTACTTTACAACCGGCATACACTGTGTGGCCTGCTAGTATATATAATCCTTTTTTTTAATGCGTTTTTATACAGAAACGCCACACGAAATTTCCTAAATTTACGTAATCTGTTAGCATAGAAAAAGTGGAATCATAAATTCTTTAGTGTATCTTGCCCATAGAATTCGTGAGAAAACCTAACGTGACAAAATACACGGTTATAATCCAAATTAACATGAATACAATGTATGTATTTGTGTCTCATTTTGGGATAATGAAGAAAATAAAAAAGCAGCTGTTACTATATCATAAATAGAAACCATTTCAAACTGTCTATTCATGAAACAAAAGGAATAAGTGACAAGAATCACGTATCTGATTGCCTCGCTAATTATTCGGGTTAATTTTAAATAATTTAATCGTGAAATAAAAGCGCATAGAAAAGTTTCGACACTCTCTTGATGAAGAACACAGAAATAGAACAAGTTTACTTTCTTAAAAAACAAATAATTTTCAGGTGAATTTTATTAAAGTTATATGTGAAATCTAAAAATATCCACTTATATATAAAAGACACATTGTCTGTGTGTTACTGTGTGTGTAATAGTTCATTCTCTATCGACTCCGAAACTGCAAAGCCGATTGTTTAAAATTTCACACAAATGTCCGTAATGCGTCTGAGCGTGTTTTTATGTTTTATACGGGAATGCCTCGAATAAGTAAATGAATAGATAAAACCGAAGAAATCTGATTAAAGAAAGATCAGTCCAATTTAGACTAACGTTAATACCTTTATACATCATAACATCACAAATGCATTTGAGAAGTTTATAACCGCAGAAGCAGAAGGGTACGTCGTATAAAATCAACAATACGTTCTTTTATAAGACAGGCACGCGATCGAAATTAATGTGTCCGCTTAGAGCGCAATTGGAAATGTTACTTGACTTTTATCTGTTAAACTTTCATCAAAGCGAACGGAAAATCGAACGATATCATTATCACATTTCTGGACAAACATATACTTCGCTTGAATTCTAGCCAGAAACGAGGAAGGCATATTTTAGTTTCATGTACGACCAAAAAACGACACCATTTAAAAATTTTATTAGAGGATGTCTTCGGTGATCGGGAGATCCAATTTATTAAAAATGAGGATAAAAGTTGATAACATAGTACGAACATTAAAATAGCATATTTATGAACTAATTTAATGGTTGTGGGATTTAATCACCTACTATCTTCCTTTTTAATGAATAGGATCTGCCTATGGATAATTTATCATCTGGAAACCGTGGCATACGGAAGTAGTACTTTAAAGGTACCACGGTATTTATATATAGATATCTGCGACCAACACAATTAACAAAATTCCCACTCTTCACCAGAGAAATACTAAGATGCCAAAAAGCAAATAAATTCTTTTAACTGAACAGATTCCCAGGCCTTTATTTGGTTATGAAATTATTTCCTGCATTAGATTTGCCTCTTGATTTTCTGAGGACAGATAAGTGTTGTGTTGTGTTAGTTCTCTGTCTGTGTTTTTATATTCTCACATGCGAATTCCTTCACGTATAGGAAAGTGGCATGCCAGCGAATCCGTTCACTGTTGGTAGCAGCAGAAACATGCCTTTTCTACGTTCGTTACATAGGCTCTTGTCGTTTTATTCTGTTTTTCTCATTTTAGTCAGCGTTGCAACAATTTCTTCCTTTCAAACAAAATTCACAAGTCCAATTTATAAAATAAAAATAATAGTGAGGCAGAGTGATGAAACAATCTTTCACTTGAATTGAAATTTGTCAGGTTTGCTTCTGCAGCCATCTTGAAAACTGGCAGCTATCTTAAAATTTCTTATGGCTACCGTTCTTTTCTAAAAATGTATGTTCTGTGCGTCACTTTTGCTAATTTTGGTGCTTGTATCTCTAAGTGTACGATTCTAGTGGAATATTAAGATAACCTGCTCCACTAATAGATCATTATTTATTTTTTAAATCACATGTGTTAACCATTTTTCCGGGGTGGAACAATAGTCAAATAGAGTGTGAAACTTGTTTTATCCGTCTTTATATTATCGCAAGAAACTGGAATCTTAGGGATATATAAATCATAGCAGTTATTATAGGAAGAAGAACCTAAAGTCCTACATAAATAATACTCCTGGTGAATCAATTGCAAAAGAGATTATGACGATTACACTCAAGAGAACAACGAGGATACAAAAAAGAGCTCTCGGCAAGGCAATGTTGGCAGTTTGTTTTGCTGCTCCCTACGCAACGTTACAATCTTCAAAGGAAGAAAATATAAAAAAAGTGTAACTGTTAAAAACTATGCAAATTTTTATTTAAACAATTTTGAGATTCATATTATTGTAGATTTGTACCTGTGGAACCAATTCAATTTGGTCATTAGCCGAAAACAGAATGCTAAGCGGTCAAAATTGAAAAAAAAGTCGAAAATTGGCAGACGTAAATACATACTTATAATTTAAACAACGTTATTTTTTTAATTTTTATATGCGTACGGACGTGGATCAGAGAATGACGAATAAGCCTAGAAAGATATGTTTTGGGTTCAGTTCTAGCTGATCGCACCCAAATCTTTTATTTTACTTGAAAAACGACTACTATATATCGGGTAATATAGTGATAAATACAAAATTTGCATCGATTAAAATATAATATAATATACTATACAATAATATACTTAACAATAACATAATATAATATATATATATATTTTTTTACATAGGCAACACCACTTATCAAGGCCAAGAGGCCACTCAAAGATACGGGTTAAAGAGTGTACAGTAGACATTGGACAATATAGTAATAATTACTAATGAAAATTTGGTAAATTCGATAACTTATATAGAACGGCTCATCAAGAACTTATTTACGTTAGACTTGAACACAACCATATTGTAGTCAGCCGGAAAGCAGGAAAACGGAAGACAATTCCACAGGCGTGCAGTTCTAAGAAAGAAGCTTTGCTCATGGAATCTACGTTTAGGTTCATGCACAGATAAAGAGTGGGGGGAATTATTGATAGTGTTTACAGCTAGACGAGTGTTTCTTGTGAAAGTTTGGCGAGGGGGGACCATAGATTGAAGCTCAGTTGAACACCTTCCATGAAAATAACGATACATCAGAGACAAACTCGCAACATCTCTTCTGTGAGATAGAGGTTGCAAGTAAGAGAAAAGGACATCTCCTACGAGGCTACGAAGTCTATTTTGAACTCTACCAAGGCAGGACAAGTCCTTTCTAGCAGCTCCTGCCCAGATGTGGCAAAAATATTCTATCCTTGGATGTACCTGGCTCTTATATAGATAGAGAATAGCATCAGCAGTGAGATATTTACCGGATCGATAGAAAGATCCCACCATTTTTCCAACGGCCTTGGCAACATATTTTATGTACGTGTTCCATTAAAGATCAGGAGTAAAGGTCAAGCCCAGAAGCTTGTCCAAACTTGAGGCCTCCTGAAAACGAGAGCCATTCATTTCAATTGATGCCAGATGTGGATCAGAACGTTGATGATGTAAAGAGAGAAGCTTGGTTTTATATACATTAAAAGTAACCAGCCACTCCTTTCCCCATTGTACTACGTGCTCAAGATCAGAGGAGAGAGAATTGGAGAGAACTTGGTCGTTTTCTGTCTTAGATGTGCTAACATAAATGGTAGTGTCGTCAGCATAAATGTCTACAAATGATATAAGGATGTGATTTGGAAGATCATTAATGTAGATCAGGAAAAGAGTTGAGCCCAGGATGGACCCCTGAGGGACCCCGGCATTAATATATAATGTTAGTCTGATTAACAGGCTAAAGTTGTAGCTTTTTGATTTAGAATCTGTCTTATATGCTACATTGATGATTAAATATGAGCTCATATTTGCAATAAATAATAATAGCTATTTCCAACAGTTAATATATCATCAGACATATACGATAATACTTAGTTTGCTGCACATTATCATAACATAGCTTGATGAAAAATGCAGCAATATCAAACAGTAGCTTCCCAAAAAAGTGGAAACGGTGGATAGGCAAACAAAGACGTGGACAATCCTAATATACATATATATATATATATATATATATATATATATATATATCTATATATATATATAGATAGATAGATAGATAGATAGATAGATAGATATACCTTCACAAGCATATTCGATACTAACTTTAAAACTCCAATAAAGTCAAGGCAGGTACCTTGAAGAAAATCATACACAAGGAAATAAAAAAATTAGGCCTAAAAATTAGACGTACTAGCTAATATAAAAATAACAAACTTCCTGGACTTCACGCTAAATTTCGATAAACCACAATATACGTAAACCAATTACTCACCATCAATTATGAAACAGATTCCTAACTCGATCCTAAGTAGACTCAGCAATAACACAAACGATAAAAATGTATTTAACAGGTCAATCAAAACTACGAAACAGACCTAAAAATCGTGGATAAAAATATTGATATCAAATATAACCACAAAACATCAATAATCATAATAAAATTTAATATAGAAGAAAAAGAAATGTAATCTGGTATACGGCGCCATACAATCAAATGTCAAACCCAAAACTTGGCAAGAAATTTCTAGATCTAATCGAAAAGCACTACCCCGTAACCAATACCTTACACAAAATTTTCAATAAAAATAACCTAAAGTTATCATACAGCTGCTGCGAAAATTAAGAGATGATAATTGAAGCACATAATAACAAAATATGAAATAAAAGCAAGTAAAATTACAACAAAATAAACAATAAAAAGTAGACACAATGACAAAAATAAAACTAACACAAAGGACACATATGTTATTAGTAGAAATAATAATAATAAAATTAATACTACTACTACTACTTCTACTACTAATAATAATAATAATTATAATACTCCTGATTTCACTCATGAATGTCTCTCTGGAAAGGGATGGGATTCATTTCCCGAGGATTTCCCTTAATTCCAGCTTAAAACCAGGAGCTTCAAAGATCAAGGGTTTCTTAAGGATGTTGGTGGTACCTATAATTTCAGAGGTTTGAAGGCCGCCTAAAACATCGGGAATTTTTAGTTGCTTCAATTGTTCTTCCAGACGACTTGGTACTCCTACTAGTGTACCAACTATGACCGGGATTATTTGTGTTTTAACCCCGTGTATACGCCTTATCTCCAAGGCAAATTGAGCATAATTGCTCCACTTCTAATTCTCCTTCTCTCTCACATTCTTGTCCCAAAAAGTCTACAGCTTTTGCTTGTTAATGACGACCAAATCCGGACGATTATGCTCCAATTGCTTGGTCGTTATTGCACTTTTGCCCCACCATACCTCTACCTTGCCATCCTCATTTGTCCTCACTTCATCAGACACTTCCTCAAACCATTTTCCAGGACACTTCACCCCAACCCTCTTAAACACCTCCCAATATATCCGGAGTCTCATGCGATTGTGTCTTTTGCGGTACTCTCTCTGGGCCAGTCCACTACACCCTGATGCAAGGTGCGCAATTGCCTCCGAGGTCTTAAAACACATCCCGCATTTTGCAGCAAGTTCCTCTCTTAGAACAACTTTTTTGAACAATCCTGTTCCTAATGCCTGCTCCTGTGCTGCACAAACAAAAGCTTCAGTACTCTTAGCCAGATACCCAGCTCTAACCCATTGCCGTGATCTTTCATCAGCCACTTCTGCTATATCCTGGAAGAACCTTCCATGCATTTTCTTCCTAGCCAGTTCCTCTGCCCTTTCCCTATCCATACGTTTCATATAATCAGTCTTGGTCTCACATACCTCCACTTCATTGGCCACAACCTTAAACATCCACTTCCCACTTCTAACCATATGCTCCTTCAACGCCATCTCCTCGGTTCTAACACGATATTTTACACTTTTCAATCCTCTCCCACCATCTTTCCTCTCTTGATATAGACTTTCTATACTACTTCGAATCTGAAATATACCTAACATTGCTTAAACTTTTCTTGTTTTGATATCCATGGCATGCAAATCCTTGTCAGACCATTCTAAAATTTCCGCACTGTATCTCAAAACACTGACTGCCCATGCATTTACTGCTTTCATTAGATTTACTCCATACAGATTCGACTTTGCAATTAGTTTCACTCTTCTAAGGTACTCCTTCCTGACTTTTTCTTTCATTTCTCTGTTCATGATGCCTACACCCCCCAGCACCCCTAAATACTTATATCCTGTATCTTCTACTTCTTTCATGATTTCTCCATTTGGGAGCAGTATTCCATTAAAATCAATCTTTACTCCTCTTTTCATCACCAGCACCACAAATTTACTAATCCCAAACTCCACCCTAATGCCCCAACAAGTTCTACCAGTCTCTTCATTTCCTTTTCATTTCTACCGAACATTTTCAAATCATCCATAAACAGTAGATGGTTGAGGCGTCTGTCACCAGATCCAAAGTTGTACCCCAGTTTTCTCTCTTCAAGAGGATGCTCATTGGCATCATTATCATTACAAATATAAGTCACGATAGCGAATCTCCTTGACATATCCCACGTTTAATGCCAACCTGCCCCATCTCCTCTCTGTTTGCTGTCAGCACCGTTTTCCATTGAGCCATACTTGTCCCCAAAAGCCCTTCCACATTCTCAGCAACCTTCATCATCAATAGTATTTCACGTATCCATGAATGAGGAACCATGTCATGAGCCTTTCTGTAATCGATCCATGCTATGCTCAGATTTCTCTTCTTTTTCGCATCCTGCATTATTGCTTTATCAATTAGTAGTTGCTCTTTAGTACCTCTCGGGCCTTTCCGGCAGCCCTTTTGTTGGCCAGAAAAAAACACCATTACTCTCTAGATGTTCATAAATTTTATTCTCAAATATTTCAGTCAACAGTTGTCACATCAATGGGAGACATGTAATAGGTCTATAATTATTGACATCTGTTCCTTTTGTAGGGTCTTTCCTAATCAGTGTGTTCTTCCCTTCACAAGCCAATCAGGGACATCTCCCGACTCTAGAACCCTTTGCAGAGCAGCATCTATAGGTGGATAAAGGCATGGAAACTGTTTAAACCAGAAGTTCATCACTCCATCTGGACCAGATGCCTTCCAGTTTGTCATCCTTCGTATGCCAGGTTTAACGTTATCGATGATTATCTCAACGTTCTTCATCTGCTGTATTTCTGATAGCGTTTCTCTGACCTCTCACAACCAACTAGCCTTCTCATTATATCGCCCTTCGACGGACCAAACCCCACTCCAGAACTATCTTGCATCTTTTGCATTTGGAGTGTTGTTATTTCCCGCCTGTTTACTGCTATTTAATTCTTTATACAGCTGAGACAGATTGTTCCGGCAAAGGTTGTTCTGCCGAAATGCAACACTTTTTCCAACAAAGTTCCTAATTTTTATACCACCAGTGTGAATCTTCTCTTTCAACATTGTTCGAACGTTCATCGTTCCCTTTTCCAGCAAGCTATACCTCCTTTCAAGCTCGTCCTTAGCTTTCTATCCTAGTTTAACTCCTTTTCTTATTTCTTCGATTCTACGAATGTCTTTCCACCACCGTTTAATACTTTCGTCAAGCCGCCTCTGCCATTGTGACCTTCTATCCTTCATTTTTCTCTTTTTCTTCTGTATTAAGCCAAGACAATTTGCAATAACGTATGACGCTGCATATAGAAGCCTGTTAAGTTCCGTAATCGATATGTTCTTTCTTATGATGTTGTGAATTACTCTTTGAATTATTATTACCTCGTTTTTAACCTGCTGCCTATCACTACTCTTCATACTTGGACTCTCTATGATATCGTCTTTAAGAAGAACCTCTCTTAACTTCGGAAGTACTTCTTTTTCTACAGAAGTCAAAGTTCGAACTTCATCACCACTTCTCCATACATCTGCTCCCTTCACTGTCTCCATTGTCTCAGAGTCAATGATCTCATCTGCCTTAGATCCTTCAAACTCTTTATCATTACTTCCTCTAACCATATGATTCCATATCTCCTCAGTTGTCCACCTCCCATCATCGTTTACATTTCCCTTCCGCACTTCCACTCTCAGTTCTTTCATCAGAGCTAGTTTCATCAATTTTACTTTCGTTATTCATTTCATTCCTAACCATCCATTCAATCGCTTCTCTTGCAATAACTGAAAGTAGGTTGTTATTTTTAATTTGTTTTAACAGGGATACCAAACTCGCGATACTTCTAGGACCCCCTCCTCTCGATTCCCATTCTTACTTTATTTTTCGGATATATCCACCAGATTAAGTACTTCCAATTCTTACAAAGCATTCCCACTGGACTCTTCTTTCCTCATTCGTCCATGTTTTTTTTTACATTTCCTGTTCGTGTCTTGGTACCCTCTCTTGAGATTCTCACTCCCACATATATCTAACCACATCCTCAGAATTTCGAACAGTTGTATGATGACGATAGGACCCACCCTGTTTACCAGTGGGACACCTACCTGACGTAAAACCATGCCAAGATGTTCTAGCCTCATTTACGTCGTTATTTTCCATATTTTGATTTGACATTCTCCCATAAATGGGGTTAGTGAATTTAAGGTTACACCACCACCGATAGTTTTATCGAGATATTATCTCTAAGAGGGATCCCCACCAAGGTCAAAGGTCCCCTCCCGACCTTTTTCCTCCATCACCACCATTATTCCCATTACACCACAAACAACAATAGAAATAAAATCTACAATGATAATAGCAACACTAATATCGGTAGCAATAATATTAACAGCAAAAACAACAATAGCAATGACATCAAAAACGACACCTACTATTACAGCTACAGTAATAATAAAAAAGTAAAAAAAAACATACCACCATTACAACCACCACCGCCACTACTAGTAGTAATAATATTAGTGGTAATATTAATAACCAATAAAATAAATTTGTTTTTTTTAATAATAATGATAATGATAAGAATGATAATTATAATGATACTAAAAATAATAATAATGATAATAATAATAATAATTTCTGTTATAAAAGCTAACTTTGTTCGTTTTTGTTAAATCCTCTGCCGATGTTGTTTTCGTCAGAAAAATGTATACAAAAACAGAAAGCTAAACCATCCAAATATGTGAAAAACAAATCCTCGATTAAACGTGAATTCAATTTTTAAATACTAATTTCATTAAGAAAAGCTTTATTCCCCTCGGCTATTTTTTAAAACTCCGCCGCTGATTTTGCTGACGACCGGAAAAGTGTACACAAAGACAGAAACATAAAACATCCGAACATGTGTAAGACAATTCCTTGTTTAACCATAAATTTCAAGTTCAAATTTAAATTTCGGTTAGAAACGCTTTCTTGTTCCGGTTTTCATATTTTAAACTCCGTCGCTGTTGTCGCTTTTGGCTGGAAAAAGGTGTACACAAAGACAAAAATATAAAACATCCGAACATGTGTAAGACAATTCCTTGTTTAACTATAAATTTCAAGTTTAAATCAAAATTTCGGTTAGAAACGATTTCTTGTTTCGTTTGTTATTTAATAATAATAATAATAATAATAATAATAATAATAATAATCATAATAATAATCATAATAATAATAATAATAAGCATAATCATAATCATTACTATTACTATTACCATCATTATTATAACTATTATTATAATAATGAAAAAAACTCCTTTACTCACATGAGATTGTTCTGGTCAACCGACAAGACGCAATACTACTACTACTACTAATAATAAAGGAACTCCGGAAAACGACAACGATACAAGAAATGAAAATAAAAATACTAATAACGAACAAGATAAATGCAAATGCATATCCCTCACACGTTGTCCACTTAAAAATAAATGTTTAACCAAAAGCATAGTATACCAGGCCACAATATTTGTGAAGAAAATCAGAATAACAAGAAATATTACGTAGGAATACCTTTCTTAGATTTCAAAAGTACATTCCAAAATAACAAGCCACCGAATGAAAACAACTCTAGCATACAAATACTGGGAACTCAAAGAAAGCGGACGTTCATCGGTGGTCGAATGGAAAATAGTAAGACAAGGAAACACATGTAGAGACCGAGAAGATCCATGTAGATTATTCTTATGAAAGATTAGCACTCCTATACTTGAAAGAACCTCAACATCTATATATATATATATATGTGTATATATGAACTAACATTAAAAACACATTTACCCAAGCTTGAAAATGGGGCAGAACACTGGATATCTACGCTCCCCGTTAAAATAGCACACACAAAGGAAGGGGTGAACCGAAGGCCCACTGGCCCTTGTCCTGTAAGTGGCTATTCATTGGCTGATTAAGAAAGGTACGGTTGAAACTAGAAAGCTAATTGACTAACTAAAAACTTAAATGTGCGTATATAAAAATGCGAGACAAGCACACCTCCTCGCATAAGTTTAATGAATCATAGCATGGATGAAACGTGAATATTCTGTGAGGGTAACTTGTCATATATATTTTAAAACTTACTGTATATATATATATATATATATATATATATATATATATATATATATATATATATGACTTTGTCTGATGAACTCAAAATAGCGTAATGGGAAAATATTAAAGGTATATTCAGCTTCTCTTCAAATTTCGTGATTCATTTCCTTTTGACGGATTAATTGTTGCAATTTTTTCTGATGAGTTAAGTGTATAAAAGATTCGCTGATTGAAAACTAAGTAAGTGATTGATTTTGCGCTACGAAACAGATAGGGCCAACAATTGTATTAAGGCACTATAATAATAATATAAGGAATAAATTATAAGATAACAAACATCATGCATTTTGTAATATAGTTTTTGTTATACATATACATATATATATATATATACATACATATATATATTTTAAGTATATATGTATGTGTATATCTATATATATATGTGTGTATATATATGTATATATGTATATATGCAAATATAGGTATATATATGTAAGTTTATATATATGTATGTATATGTAAATATATACATATATATATATATATATAGATGTGTGTATATATGTATGTATTGGAAAGGTATTTGCACGGCTCTTGTTAAACCGATTTGAAAAGTATGTATGTTCTAATATCCTTCCGGAATCCCAGTCTGGTTTTGGAGGTGGGCGAAGAACTGTGGATATGGTGTTTTCTGCTAGACAGCTCTTGGAAAAATGTATTGAACAGTGTATGCCTCTTTGCCAGGTGTTTGTGGACTTAACCAAGGCGTTTGACACAGTCAACCGTGAGGCTCTCTGGAAAGTGCTGGAAAAATTTGGCTGTACACCTGCTTTTACAGACAAGTTCAAGCAACTTCATCATAGTATGAAAGGTCGCGTCAACTTCAATGGTCAGCTTTCGGAAGAATTCCCCATTGTAATGGTGTGAAGCAGGGTGATATAGCTGCACCAACATTGTTTTCGTTCTATTTGACTGCTGTGCTCTGGTATGGTTTCCACGATTGTGATATGGGTGTTTATATTAGATTCCGAACGACTGGAAAGGTGTTCAACCTCAGAAGATTCCAAGCCAAAACACTTGTTAGTGATGGACTTGTTAGGGAACTGTTGTATGCTGATGATGCTGACCTGGTAACACACTCCCCAGTAGATATGCAATTAGTGATGGATCTCTTTACAAATGCATGTACCTGCTTCGGACTGACAGTTAGCATTAAGAAAACTAAAGTCATGTACACTCCCGCTCCCAATGATTTGTATGTGGAACCTGATATCTTCGTATGTGGAAAGCGCCTTGAAGTCGTAAAAATCTTTTTCTACCTTGGGAGTGCCTTATCAAATGATGGCACTCTTAATGCGGAAATAAGACAGAGAATCAGCAAGGCATCTAATGCTTTTGGAAGGCTACAAGATATAGTCTGGTCTGACGGTGATCTGACTCTGACAACTAAAATTCCAGTATATCAAGCATGTGTAGTACCATCCCTACTATACGTATCTGAAACTTGGACCTTGTACCGGACATATATAGAATTGCTCGAGAGGTTCCATCAGCACTGCCTTAGACACATTCTTGGTTTAAAGTGGTATAGCTTTGTCCCTGATACATATGTCTTAAGAAAGACCAAAACAACCAGTATTGCTACCATTGTTATTAAGAACCAGTTGCGTTGGGCGGGTCATCTCATCCGGTTTGAAGACTATCGTCTCCCAAAACAATTGTTCTATGGTGAGCTCTTTCTTGGAAAAAGACCCCAGCACAAGCCCGAAAAACGTTTTCGTGATAGCATCAAGGAATGTCTGGTGAGCTTTCATATTCCTGTTGACAGTTGGGAGTCCCTAGCGTATGATCGCAAGCAGTGGAGGACACTGATATACAGGGGTGCAGAACACTATGAAGCAGCCAAAATAGACCGAAGGAAGCTTAAGAGAGCATGTAGGAAATGCCAAACCTTGCCGCCCAACCATGAAGATCTCTGGATCTATAAGGTGTGTGATCGGGCTCTGTTGTCGAAGGCAGGTTTTGTTAATCACATGAAAGCCCACGATAATACAGGTTCCGCTGCTGTTAGTCTCATACAAATCAGTGAGCGTTTTCAGTGTCATATCTGCTTGAGGGTGTGCAAGTCGCTGGCAGGGCTAAAAAGTCATATTCGGGCACATGGACTTTTAGTGACTGAGGGAGTGGATCTCGTCTGACAAGACGTTGCAATCATCATATATATGTATATGCATATATACATATGCGTGTATATATATGTATATATATATATATGTTTGATATATATGTATATAGGGCGAATGAACCCTTTTTAGGGGTCAACAGCCAACTAGCACCATGTGTGTTTGTGTGTTGGTGTGGAGAGGGCTCCCATAAGTCGTGGTGAAGGCAACCTTTCTAGGAGAAGCAAATCTTTGATTTAAAAAACCATAAAGACAGAGACCAGTACCCGCATTAAGCTGGTCTGCAGTTTAACTTGTTGCTGGCTATGTTGCTCTTGCTTGTTGCTGGATCTCAACATTTTAAACCGAGAGAGAGACTTAGCTGTCGTACAAAGCTAAGACTGTAACACAACCTGCGTATAGATACTCCCTCAGGCATTTGTCTATAAAAATGGTCCTGTGGCGATGGAAAAGTTATGACGCATGGAGGCTTGAAATGCTGGAACATGTAATAATTGATCTCAATGACTGCCTTCAGTATAATGCCTGGGCTCATGAACATTAAGTGTCTGAGGGAGTGGCACTCGTCTGGCACTGGCAAGACGTTTTGCAATCATCATATGTATATAGATATAGGTATATGTATATAAGTATATATGTGTGTATATATATGTATATAAGTATATATATATGTGTATATATATGTATAGAAGTATATATATGTATATATATATATATATATATATATATATATATATATATATATACAGGTATGTATGCATATATGTACATATATATGCATGGATGTATATATATATATATATATATATATATATATATGTATTGATATGCATATATATTTATATGTATATATAGATATATTTATGTATTGATATGTATATATATTCGTATGCATATATATGTATATATATTTATATGTATATATGTGTATATATATATATATATATGTATATATATGCATATACATTTATATGTATATACATTTATATGTATATATGTATGTACATTTATATGTATATATATATATATTTATATGTATATATATATGTATATACATTTATATATATGTATATACATTTATATGTATATATATATTTTTATATGTATATATATATGTACATACATTTATATGTGTCTATATTTTTGATATGTACATATATATATGTATATACATTTATATGTATATATATATTTTTATATGTATATATATGTATATACATTTATATGTATATATATATTTATATGTATATATACACATATGAATATATATACATATAATTTTGTACGTATATATATGCATATATATTTGTATCTATATGATTAAAAGGTAATAATGTAAGAGGTTAATATACATATGAAGATATATGTACATATAAATACATATATGTATACATATGAATACATATATACATTTGAATATATATATACATATGTATATATATATATATAGATTATAAATATACATATAAATATATATATATACATAGGAATATATATATGCATAGGAATATATATATACATATGAATACATATACATATGAATATATATACATATGAATATATATACATATGAATAAATATATACATATGAATACATATATATATGCATATATATGAATATATATACATATGAATATATATATACATATGAATCCATATATATATGTATACGTATGAATATATATATATATATATATATATATATACATATGAATATATATACACATATGAATATATATACACATATGAATATATATATATATATATGGATATATATATACATATGAATATATATATATACATATGAATATATATACATATATTTACGTACATATGAATATATATATATACATACCTATGAATATATATACATACATATGAATATATATATATATACATATGAATATATATACATATACATATGAGAATATATATGTACATATTATATGTATATATATACGTATGAATATATATATTCATATGAATATGTTTATATATATACATATGAGTATATATATACCTATGAATATATATATAACTATGATTATATATATATACATATGAATATATATATACATATGATAATATATATACATATGATAATATATATACATATGAATATATATATACATATGAATATATATACATATGAATATATATACATATGAATATATATATATATTCATGTATATATATATGAATATATATATACATATTAATATATATATTTACATATGAATATATATATACATAGATATGAAAATATATATATATACATACATATGAATATATATACATATAGATATATATATACATACTTATGAATATATACATATAGATGTATATATATACATACATATGAATAATTACATACATATGAATATATATATACATAGATATGAATATATACATACATATGAATATATATATGCATGCATATGAATATATATATATATATTCATACATATGAATATATATATATACATATGAATATATATACATACATATGAATATGTATTTATACATACATATGAATATGTATATATACATACATATGAATATGCATATATAGATACATATGTATATGTATATATATACATACAGATGAATATGTATATATACATATACATATGAATATCTATATACATACACACGAATATGTATATATACATACATACATAATTATATATATACATACATATGAATATATATATATACATACATACGAATATATATATATATACATACATACATATGAATATATATATACATACATACATATGAATATATATATAAATACATATGAATATATATATATATACATACATATTAATATATATGTATACATATGAATATATATATATATATATATACATACTTGTGAATATATATACATACATATTAATATATATACATATTAATATATATATACATACATATGAATATATATACATACATATGAATATTTATATACATACATACATATGAATATATATATATATATACATACATACATATGAAAGTATATACACATACATACATATGAATATATATTTTATACATACATACATATGAATATATATATATATACATACATACATATGAATATATATACATACATACATATGAATATATATACATATAAATGTATATATACATACATATGAATATATATATATACATACATTTGAATATATATATATATTTATATATATACATACATATGAATATATATATACATATGAATATATATATACATACATATGAATATATATATATACATACATATGTATATATACATACATATGTATATATATACATACATATGTATATATATACATACATATGTATATATATATATACATATGTATATATATATATATCCATATGATTAAAAGGTAATAATGTAAGAGGTGAAGTTTAAAATTAAGTTTTAACGACGTTAATCCAAGTGTGCTCAATACTGATGTAGGGCAAGAGTCAAGATTTCTTGTTTATTTTTGTAATATAATAAATAATATGTTGCTACAAATGTAGTAGCACCTTTCAATCAGCCATATATATATCTGTATGTATGTATATATATATGTGTGTGTTTGTGTGTTTGTGTCTGCGTGTGTGTGTGTGTCTGCGTATGTGTGTAATCTGTAGTAATTTCTTCTATAAAGCTCTTCGCTAATAACATTAAGGCAGTATAAATATGCATAACTCATAATAGAAAGATGCAAATAGAACTGAGGTGTCGTTCTGTACTTTTTCACATTTGATAAAAGAAGCACACAACATCTTAATAGTAAATTTCTACGCGAATCGAATAATAATGTAATATAAAACAGCGAATTCACTTTTTTTTATTCCCAGCTAAGCAACAATATTTTGGGTGGAGAAACGCGTTTTAAGTTTAATAAAAAAACAACGAAAATTCAGACATCAAAAATATGTAATGCTTCTCTGATAAAACACCGGAAGTATCCCGCTGACAATCTCACTTCTTTGTTATTTTATATTTTTTAAATAAATGCTAATAGTTTGTCGTTTTGGGCGAGTCGTTACTTTTGTCGTTTCCTTCTGCTATGTCCCCCAAAATATGCATATTAAATACACTTTCTCTCATAATAAAAACGAAACGTAAATAGATTTTTTTAATAACATCCGCGATGTATTAGAAACCGTATGCAATACATAAAATATGCGTGTATGCTGTAAATCCTACATACATTACTTATGTGGTTTGGCTGAGCTTGGTTTGTTTTATGGAACATAAACATGTTAGGGGTTAGTTAATCCTGTATTAAGTTGTGAAGCGAAATCATATAGATACTTATTTCTATATTGTTGTGAAAAAATGTGTTGTTTTTTTTTAATCCAAGTTCTTAGATCTTGGCAAGCATCTGTCTTAAAACAAGTAGACTTATACATATTGTTATTTCGTAATGAAATATGAAACTGTTTTATAAATATACGGGATGAATACTCTTTCCAGAACTAATAAAGTTAATAAGCTGAACAGAACATTTTTTCATCTCGTTCATATACGTTTACGAAAATTAAAACAAGTTACGTATGTCCAAGATCTTTATTGTAATTTTTTCTTTTTTGCTTTTTTTGCGAAAATTCTCATTGCGTTCCTAGGGGCTCAAAAAAGGTAAAAATGCCCTCAACATTTGATCCATCCATGAAATTTTTTTCTTAAACTTTGATAAATTGTGGGGTCCATTTTTCTGTATATAAATTCAGTATGGGTGACGCTGGCAAAATTCTGGTTCGCATCCTCGGGGACATTCAGTGATAAAAACACGACTTTTTTGTGGCTCTTTTTTCATATTTCTCAACAAAAACTTGATTAGTCTGACTATATAGTATATATTCCTGGTGGTTAACTCAAATATACTTGGGGTACGGCCTGAAATTGCGCTGTTATCCACTTACACTGGGATTCGGCGTTCCCAGGGTCTCAAAAATGCTTCAAAATGGCTAAAATGACATTTTCGCCCCGTCAATTAAATTTTCCTGGAACTTAGCTAAAATGATGAGGCCATTATTCTTAATATAAATCCAGTATGGGTGACCCTAACAACATTCTGGTTTGCATCCCTCTGGGACTTTTAGGGCTAAAAAACATGCCTTTTTGGAGCCTTTTTCACCTTACTCAAACACTTGATATATATGTCTATCTAGTGGATTTCCATGGTGCTGAATTCAAGTATACATGTCTTAAGGCGGGAAACTGCATCGTGTTTCCATATTCACTGGGATCCGGGATTCCCAGGAGCTTAAAAGTTGCAAAAAAAAATGACATTTTTTTACCCCATAACTTTTGCCCCATTTATTAGATTGTTCTTAAACTTGGCGAAAATGTGAAGGAAATGTTGTCCCTTCACACTTCTCACCTTCATCATTTCTTCACTATATTATGTGACGTCATCTCACATGTAGCAGGAGAGGGGGATGATGCACGCGCGACTTGTTTGAATTTTGTTCTGAATGAGTTGTTGTCGTGTCATTTCGCTTAAATCGCTTTTAAATTTCACCATAAAAAATGATTGAAGTTCGT
>NC_136492.1:86812484-86827484 GCF_053919585.1 Euprymna scolopes | reverse complement strand
CCCCTTGTTTTGAAGTGGGAACAAATATGCTTAAAATAATCATCTGAAACTGAAATCAACATATTGTGTTGTTGTAAGGGACAGAATTATAGATTCAAAAAAAACAAAATTGTTTGCATACCTTATTTTGACGTCTGAATATCAGAACTTCGATTGTGTTTGATTATCCCGCTTTTGAGTTTTGAAGTGTGAAACTCGGTGAATATGTTAGGTAAAATAAAAAAAAATTTTTTTAAATATTCATACGAAAAAAGCTATTTTAAAATTTTTGATAAATAAATTAACAATTTTTTTTTAGCGAGCCGAATAATGCATGACCATTATTAAACAGGGCATGCTTTGAATAATCGATACCAAAAAAAAAAAATTCGATAAACATTGTGCCCTTTGTGTTAAAAATAGCATCATTTTTTTCGATCCCGTTTGAAAACGTTTGCCGCCTTTCGACTACGGTGGACAAACGCGCTGAAATAATTTTTTTTATTCTGCTTTAAATTGCCCCCCCCCCATTTTGGGGAGCCTGGCCCCCACACACATACACAATAAAAACCAAACGTATACAAATGGTCACCCATCTGGTACTGGCCAGCCTCAGCTTAATAATACATTGAAATTTTCGTCACTGAAAAATAAGTTTTTTTTGGCCTGTTTGGTCTTCCATAGTTTGCTTTTTATCAAACGAAAACGTAAACAGAGTCGATCTGAACTCTACGTCAACGCGAAATATCTGGTTACCTATATGAATAAATGGAATTATTTGAAATTCAGGTACTTATATTATAATATTTTTGCATATTCTCTTAGAAAATCATCCTAAATCTTAGTTAGACAATAAATAAATTAATTAATTATTTCAAAAACCCTTTTTTTTAATATTTAAGTACGTTTTTTGTGCAAGACAAAAAAATGTCAATTGTTAACTTTTTGGGAAAATTTAACATTTAAAATTGAATTAAAAATAGTAGAAAAAGTTTTACATTATTCTGTTTTCTATATGATAAAATTCAGGGTTTAATCTTTCTGGAAAAAAAAAGTTACTCAGAAATAATGGATTTTAATAAATGTAATTTCGTTTTCAAAAACAACAACAACTTGATTTTGCGGCCATTTTTGGCGGTTCCTATATATATACTAGCATTAATATATACAAATATATATATATATATATATATATATATATATCGATATATATACTAGCTTAAATATATTTATATAAATATATATATATCCATATACATACTAGCATTAATATATATATATATATAAATATATATATATATATATCCATATATATACTAGCATTAATATATATAAATATATATATATCCATATATATACTAGCATTAATATATATATAAATATATATATATATATCCACTAGCATTAATATATATATATATATATAAATATATATATGTATCCATATATATACTAGCATTAATATATATATAAATATATATATATCCATATATATATATATACTAGCATTAATATATATATATATATATAAACATATATATATACATATATATATACTAGAATTAACATATATATATAAATATATATATATATCCATATATATACTAGCTTATATATATATAAATATATATATATATTCATATATATGCTAGCATTTATATATATATATATAATATATATCCATATATATATATATATACTAGCATTAATATATATATATGAATATATATATATATCCATATAAATACCAGCATTAATATATATATAAATATACATATCCATATATATACTAGCATTAATATATATATATATATATACTAGCATAATATATATATATATATATATACATACCTATATATATATACATACATACATACACATACACATATATATCCATATATACTAACATTAATATATATATACTAGCATAACATATATATACATACATACCTATATATATATATATATACATACATATATATACATATATATTCTAGCATAATATATATATATATATGCATACCTCTATATATAGATACATATATATATATCCATATATGTACTAGCATAGTATATATATACATAACTATATATATATTTATATATATATACATATATACATACATACACATATGTATACATACATATATGCATATCCATATATATATACTAGCATTGATATATATATATATATATATACATACCTATATATATATATATATCCATATATATATCCATAAATATAGTAGCATAATACACACATATATATATATATATATATATATATATATATATACATATATATATATATATATATACTGGCATTACTAGCATTATATATATATACTAGCATTAATTTATATATATATATGTACTAGCATTATATATATACTAGCATTAATGTATATATACATATATATACTAGCATTATATATATATACTAGCATTAATTTATATATACATATATATATACTAGCATTATATATATACTAGCATTAATTTATATATATATATATATATATATATATATATATATATATATATATATATATATACATATATATATATATACTAGCATTTTCAGCAGCCACCGATAGCATAATGCAGACAGTCGGGTTTAAATCCTGGCTTGAGGTAATTTCCTGCCTAGCCGCACCTATGAACTGTTAAACAGAGAAACAGTTCTGTATGTGGATGACTATAATGCTCCTCATCTTGAGTTGAGTATATTGAGAAGTGATACATGTACTACCATTAGCTTATAAGCGATGATCTTTGTGTAAACAAATCGAGCTAAGTTATTTCGGGCGATGTCAAAACATCATTAAACTCACGACTCCCTCAGCAACCGCCGATAGCATAATGGTTAGGAGTCTTGACTGTTGTACGAGCGGTCGGGTTTCAATCCTGTCTTGAGGTAGTTGCCTGTCTAGCCGCACTGATTAGCTGTGAAATGATTTAAAATGTATATAATATATATGTACATGTGTGTGTATATATATGTGTGTGTATGTGTATGTGTGTGTGTGTTGCTGGGTATTGAATGATAACCAATGTACGATTCACCCTTACACATTTTTATTGGTAAAGAATCGAGGAAATTTCCGATTTTTAAATCAAATCGATTGATTGTAAACTCTAGGTAGGGGCCCACCGCGCTGCACCGGGACGAAGCTTCAAATGTTTCTTCTTATTGAATTAGTCGACAATACATTGTAGTCTGCCTTGCACTGTAGAGAAACTGCTGATTATTACTTAAGTTATATAATGTATTAAATTTAAATTTTAAATGTAAAAGTCAAGTGTCATGCTTCAAACATTTATATAGAGGTGTAGAAGACTGGAAATCTGGAGACACTTTTTGTCACTCAGATTATAGGGAAAACCACAGGCGGTTTTGAAAGTAAATTCTTAGATGATAGCCTACGTTAAAGCTCCTAATGGGTAATGAAATAATAATATGGAAGGGGCAGCATGCGAACCGAAAAACCATTAGACCACATGGATTCTTATAAACAAAGATACCGCACAAAAAATCGTAATAAATTAGGGGGGTTGAAAGGATCGATGAGAGAAGCTAATAACTAGGCCTCCACTGTGTGTGTGCAAATATTACTAGGACATTGCGAAGGTTTTTTGTCACAGACATTCTAATTCAGACAAGCTAGAATTCAATGGTTAGCTGCTATACTGATAATGGTAATTCATTGTCAAATTGTATCGAAAGAGCTTGGGAGTATTGGAAATCCAAAGAGATCTGTCGTCATTCATCCTCCATGGATCACCAACGAATATTATCAGTGATTAATCGCTGATGATGACTTGCATGAAAAATCATATTTAGTAGGAAACATTATGCGTAACTTGCGTATAGGCGTGAAACGCGTAAAAACAAGGACACAATACAAGTGGGTAGAAAACAATATTAATATATAAACAGAGCGCGAACGTGCATATGCAAATACCGAGCCGTGTGCGAAATGACGTCATGGCAATGGAAAGGAAAGACTATAATAAGGAAAGACAGAACGTTTTAGAGGGCAGTCTCGTTAGAGACGTGAGCGACGTAACAGCCGTAACGAGAAGTCACGCCTGGGAGGAGAATGAAGAAATAAATATTATTGTTACAAAAAAGTGGGTTGATTTATTGTTGGACGCCTGTTCCTTGCGATGCACTCCGCTACAATTTGTTGGGTCCTAGAATGTTTACAGGTTAACGCGTGTGCAAGCGTGTACATAACGGACACTTTATCGTTACGTTCAACGAATTTAATCCAGATTCACGAGACTAAGAGTTCTAAAGAAGTTTAATAAAAAAAAAGAGGCCAAGGTAAACTGGTATCAAATTTTATCAAAAAAAAAAAAAAATAGAAAAGGAAATGTATAGTTCGACTGGGCTTCCAAATCAGTCCATCTGGCGGTTCTTAAAGAACTCTTTTAACAATTACACTGAAAAACAAAATTCGGCGTAGTTGGAACACGTCAACACTTCTTACCCTTTTTTAGTGTTATTCAATGCAGAATTGAGATGCATAAATCGTTAGCAGTTTCCAATTGAGATTATCTGACTTCTCACCACTAGAAATAAATCGATGGAAGACTGGTTACCAAATTTATTTCTTTTATTTTGCTTTTTTTCACGGCATATCAACCCTTTCTTGGGTTTTTTAACATGGAATAAATATTCATCCGGAAATAACGTATAGATACTATTTTATCGAATAAAATAGTAATTCCAACTATTGTCATGGGAAATGAAAAACAGACTTTGTTTTGCTTGTTTCTCGAATTTAAATTTTATCTTATTTCGATTCCGTTCAGGATTTGTTCGGTAAGTTTAATAATCTCGATGGTTAATATTACTTTATTCTTGTATTTCAAACGTCGCAACACCGGTCTGGTGCTTTCGAAACCTAACACAACTCTTGTGCTTTTTAGTTCACACCACCGCTCTTGTGCTTTTAGTATCCTGCCAGTCTCTGGTGTTTTTTTTTTATTCCCAGCTTCTGCTGGTTTCACTCTTATGAAATGGCGTACTCAATGTGTTAGCTAATTGAATACCGCGTGACACATTAAGAAGTAGTAGCACCAGATACACCGAGAGAAGGTGAGAAAAGAAGGGGAGAAAGAGAGAAGAAAATACACCAATTAGAGGGCGTAAGGAGGGGAATGGAGAGAGTAGAAGACACTAATAGCGGGGAAAAAGGGAGGGGAGGTAAATAGAGAAAAGTAAAAGAAAATTTCTACATACAACGTTACCAATATAGATGATAGAATGACGTGCTCATTTTAAATGGTGTATAAAAAAAAAAAGAAGATTTCCTTCAGTCTTGACAGACTATGGATACCCACTGTTAGGGTGCTTGTGGGTGAAACTTTTTGTGGCAAGAGTTACGCAATCTACGACCACAGTTTTCCTGAGTCGACATTGTTAAATAGCAGTGAAAAGTGGAGGGGCAGGACGACCGGTAACAATCACGAGATAAGCGGAAAGCAGATACAACGCCTAGAATTTCCAAACGGTCACCAATCTGGTACGAGTCAGGCTCAACGTTGCTTAACTTCGGTGATCTCACGAGAACCGGTGTGCCAACGTGGTTATGTCGTACACAAATGGTGTTATAGTAAGTTGGTTACATAGATATAGGCAGTAATTCTTTGGCATTTAAGCCCGCTGCAAAATTTGCTATCGGTTCTGATGCTTCACAGCATTATTATGGGTTAATAAAGGGGAAATCCTACTAGACCGAGGAAACTTTAATTATCGTCTTGTATCCTAGTGAACCATTTTTAAAGAGCTTGCTTTTCCTTACATTAAAAACCAACGTTGTGTCTAGCGCTTTCATTGTGGACGTCAAGCAAAAAAAAAAAAAAATCAAAAAAAAACAAACTTCCATATTATACAATCGCTTCCATATTATACAATCGAAAACAAATATTGGATTTCAAGTGAAAAATCCGGTACATATATAATGTATGTATTAAATAGTAACATATCCAAAATCTACAGAAAACGATTAGATAGAAAAATAGTTTCTAATGAAAACCTGTTTCCACAATACATTTTGCCCAACATTTTGAATTACGTTCGTCACATAACGTAAGATACAGAATCGTATTATCTCCCCTGCCAACGTACCTATATCTGAGTAAGCCTAATATAGTTATTTCGCTTACTTTCACGGTTTGCTTTCTTTATTAAAATTATTTTTCTACCTTATCGTTTTGTGTAACTTTTAGATATGTTACTCTCTGAGACCTGACCTTTACGTAGGTACCTTTTGCAATTCAATATTTTCTTTGTGCGATACTGAAGCGCCAAACTGTTTATTAGGGTAAGGATACGTAGTTATGAGCGTGCACATACACCTCCAAATACCCAGCCCACACCGATATACATTTTTGTATATCTTAATGAAAGTAGATAAGTCTTCGACAATATCTTTTTTCAACACGGCCCGGTGTGTGGTCCAGTCAGCGGGGAGTTGCCAATTTGACAATCTACCTACAACGCACGCATACCGAGAAAATGCATAATTGAAGGATGTTTCTTTTCGTTCTCATCCTGTTTTTGCTTAGAAAATTGGAATATTTTCTTGTTGCAGGAATTTTTTAAACGAAACAAAAGAAAAAAAAAAAGAAAACACACAACACACACAAAAAAAATCAAGACTTGACATCTTTAAATCATTCCAATCTTATTCGACATTTTAGAAACGATCATATATTAAAAACAACAAATTAAAGAGAACAACAAGAAAATATGTTTATACTGCTCGTATGAATAATCTTTCTATTGCGGTCGCATAGTTCTGCTAGTATATAATATATATATATATATATATAATATATATATATATATATTATGTGTGTGTGTGTGTGTATACATATATGTGTGTGTGTGTATACATATATGTGTATATATATGTATATATATATACGCATATACATGCATGCATATATATGCATTGAAAGGAAATATATATCATAAGCTTGACGAATCATAACGTGGATGAAAAGCGAAATATTCTGTGTACCTTTATTGCCATATATATACTTATAACTTACTAGCTAGCTCTACCTATGTATTGAACACTATTGAAGTAAATACTTAAAGTTTATGCATATAATTGTACTTTCGAATATTTATGTGTAAGTAGTCATATATATATATATGTATATATATATATGTATATATATGCATATCTATGTGTATAATATATATATATATGTATATATATATATATATATATATATATATATATATATATATATATATATATATTGGATTGGCCTCATCAGCCATCTCAGGACCCACAAACCCCTGACGCCGAACTGATTGATACCTTGGTCATCGTCGACTTCGATGGACGAGCAAGAAGAAGAATATATATATATATATATATATATATATATATATATATATATATATATATATATATACATATATATATATATATATATATATATATATATATAGGGTTTTCGAAGAGATTCATGGCCATAAGACGTAATCTCCCTGGGCACGGGTGATTACAGAAACATGTATGCCCATACTTATCCATTAATATTTGTATAAATAAACGTAATATGTATATATATATATATATATATATATATATATATATATTTAGTAATATGATTGATAATTTAAAATTCAAATTCAAATTAAAAAATAAAAATCTGTTTCATAAGAAGGTACAAAACAAAGGCAATAATTTTAACGATCCTTTCGGAAACGATGTTGTTATTGTGATAGACATTTAGTCATGGACAACATTTTTGTACATATAGTTTTTTTTTAAACAAAGTCTCCTCATCAGCAAAAGTATTGTGTGAGTTTTTTTCATATATAAAAGACACCATAAATGAACCTAGCATTTTTTTAAGTAAGGCAGATGTATATGGAAAAAACTAAGATAAAAAGGAAAATAGTTACTTATTAATGTTGATAAGCAAAGTAATATGGGTGGAGAATAAAAAAAAATAGAATAATATCATAAATCTGTGTTTGGTTTAAATATAAGGTTATAATAATATGGTTTTAATAAAAATTAAGAATTATATATATATATATATGTATATATATACATATATATATATATATATATATATATATATATATATATATATATATATATATATATATATATATATATACCGTTCGCCTTTTGAAAACCGTAATTATCGTCAAAGCATTTATTTGGATGTTGATTGCAGCTTATAAATGCACGAAATGTTGCATTTTAAAAATGAACGCCAATGGAACATTTTTAACGTTTAAAATATGTTAGTAACGCCTAATTAAAAATCAAGTATAGCTTTTTGAAAATTTAATCTTATTTGTCATATTAAATGATCAAAGGGAGATAATTAGCCTTTATTCTTTTTAGATTATATAATATAAGGGAAACTTATTGAATTTAGTAATTTTAATTACTTATTTATTTATATATTCATTGAGATTAATAAATATAGTACAGGTTAAACTTAAAGAGATATTTAAATAATATATAATAATGGTAAATATATCAGATAAACTAATATTAATAATAATAATGATGATCCAAATTTTATTAATAAGGGTATTAAGTTATAAATTAAAATTTCAAGATAGATTATTAATAAGCAGCGTTTTTAATGACTTATGATGGTTTATATTTGTTAAATTTAAACCAATGTTCATGACTGCATGAGGATATTGGCTCTTCTGTTGAATTTAGGAGGGTGGTTTTATTTTTGATATCGCCATATTTTAAAATCTTTAGGGTCTCATGCATACAAAGTGCACAGAATCTATCTCTCGGCGCATATCCTTTATATGATCCTATTATTTGTCAATTCAAATTAAAGGAAATATTCTTAACTTTGAGTCGCCAAATATGTTTAGATAGAGTTGTTTCGTTCAACTGAGTGGGATTTTTAAAAGAGTGCTTGTGGGTTGAACTCCTATACTTAATAAGTCAAGATGTGGAACCGAAGTAGATTGCGTTTTGTTTAATGTATTTATTTTCAGGTAGATTAGGGGTGGCATTGGTATTTTATGGGTTGGTCTGTATTCGATTGGTTGATTGGTTAAAGTGGGTGTAGTTATTTAATCGCGTGGTCGGTTTATGGTTGTTATTAACTTCATTTAAATTTGTGGTTTCTGATACTGTGCAGCTATAAACTACATTTTTTATTTTGCATGAACCTTGTAGAGGGCATCATTTTTTTCTTCTACAGTTACAACCTGCTATATTTTCTGTATTTGTATTTTGTATCTTGTTAATTTTTTATTGTTAGAACTAATTATTTTGGATGAAGGTTTGGCATGGTTGAGTAAGACACTTTGATCGTGTTCTTATTAAAGATTTCACTGTATCTATGAGGGGATTTAAAGTTTTTTTTTTCTAATATTTTAAAGAATTCTCTGGCTATGTGTGTCTCAAGATTTTTGGAATATGGATGGTTTAACAATAGCGTCTCCCTATGTCTGTTTTTACGCTTACGGACTTTAGTTTGTTGTGTATTTTTGTTACTATGTAATACTTGCGGTTTCATTTTGCTTTGTCTTGCTTTTTGGTCATTTTTGTAATCTGTATGCGGGATGACATGGCCATATTATAGGTTATTATGCTCTTAGTAGGTTTATTTTCCATGCAATTTTTGTTTCTATCATTTTTATTTAGAAATCTTATTTGTAATTTTCCTCCTGAGTTATTAAGGGGCTTCATTGTAATATTTTTCATTTTTGTTTAATATCGATTTGTTAGAAGATAGTCTAGAAATTCTTAAAGAGACATTCGGAACTATTGATTTCAATATTGATTTGGGGTGGTTTGATTCCCTATGGACATATAGTACAGATTGGTTAGGTTTTTTGATAGGGTTCAAAGTTTTCAAGATTTAAGGTTATGTCTTAGAAATTAACTATTTTTTTTATTAGGGTCGATTTTTATAATAAGTCCATAATTTTGAAATAATTCATGAAGGGATTTAATTGCTTTTTCGTAATTTATATTTGTGGAGTTCATTAAGAAAAGTGCATCATCTCTGTATAAGCCTCCTTCAAGTTTGAACTGTTCATCGAGTATAGAATGGATTTCCTTTAAAAGAAAAAGACCGACCAGATCGCTGACCTGAGCTGAGTCCCTCGAGCCCATTAGAATATTGAAGTGGTCAGGGGTATTTTTTCTGGTCCAATATTTGTTGTCAAAGGTTATTAAATATTTTCTAGCTACGAGTATTACTTTAATTGCGTTCTTCGTTATATTAGTTAGTTTTCGTGCAATTAAGAGAGATTTATTTAGTAGAATCGTTGATATTGATTGGTAATATGATTCAATGTCAAAAGAAAGGTATTAAAGATTAATTTTATTTTGAATATCTGAAAACCAGTCGATTACCTGGGTGGAAGATTGCCATAGTTGGCATTTTATTGATGATTCAATTTTGAGGATAATTCTATTTAATATGTTTTAACTAACTAATCCTATATCTGATTTTGCGGGACAGATGAGTCTAATAGTAGGGTTTATATTAAAGCCTTGTTTGTGATCTTCTAAAGCAAATCAAGGGGTACGCGGTACTGTTATTTCTGTGTATTTATCTATTTTAAGTTTAGTTAAAATATTTTTTTGCCTCGTAATTTATTTTATTTAATGTTGACTTATTTATTGTTTTGTAGTTTTTATTAAGTTCCTTATATATTAGATTTTTATACTGTATATAGTCCATTGTTTAAACATTCTCTAGTTTTTATCTGCCGGCACTATTGGTATATGTTGGTGACTTTTTGAAATAGATTTCGAAAATTTATTTATTTATTTAAGGGTCAGAGTGATATCTTTTTTGTTTATTTAAAATTTAATATTTGTAATCAGGTTAATCAAATCATTTTAAAATTTTTCAGTGTATTTGTTCTTTTTAAGGTTTTTATGTATTTAGTCTGCAGTATTTAAATTATCAATTTCATTACTAAATATAAAAGTAGCTTTAGGATATTTACCTATCGAGCTTATTATATATCTGCATTACAACGAGCACTGTTTTTTCTTGTATTTTAATTAAATTCGTAATTTTACTATCCCATTAAAATATATTCTGCTCTTTAGACTACTGCTCTAACCCCCTTTAACTTAATAACTCCCTATACCACGTTGAGTTTCTCTACGTAATTACAGATATGTTTCATGAGGAGGACATACAATTATCAATCAAATGTATCCCATAACATTCTAAAGACACCTTTATAACCAGATTAATTGCAAGTATGAATGTATTTATACAGAACTTGAGATGGAAAGCCTACCATTTTGATAAACACCAGAACAATGAAATAATCAGCCCAGACAAAATATCAAACTTACTTTTTAGTAAAAGAGAACGATAAGAATGGTTTAAATTATAGAAATATATTTTGAAATTAGTAACATATACAAGAATTACGATACATTATGAAATAGTGTTAATTGATTGATGTGCTTATAATAAAATAATCAGCCCAGACAATATATCAAAGTTAAGTTAGTAAGAGAAGGCGATAAGAATGGTTTTAATTATGAAAAATTATTGTCGAAATTAGTAACATATTCAAGAATTATGAAAAATTATATGTGGTTAAATGCATTAGTGGGTTTGCAAGGAAATAATCAGACCAGAAAATATATCAAAGTTATTATTTTAGTAAGAGAGAGCGATGGGGAGGGTATTAATTAAAAAAATATGGTCGAAATGAGTAACATATCAAGGAATTAGAAAAAAAATGATGAAATGTGAGTTAATTGGATGGTGTGTTTATAATAAAATAATCAGTCCAGACAATATATCAAAGTTATTATATTATTAAGTAAAGGCGACAAGGATGGTTTAAATAATCCAAATGATTGTCGAAATTAGTAACATATCCAAGAATTATGAAAAATGATAATATGTGATTTAATTCATTAGTGTGTTTGCAATGAAATAATCAGACCAGCCAATATATCAAAGGAATTATTTTAGTAAGGGGGGGGGGCGATGATGTCTGTTAAAATGATACAAATGATTGTCGACATTAGTAACATACCCAAGAATTATGAAAAAAGATAAGACGTTAGTTAATTGATTTGTATGTTGTAATGAAAAAAAATCTGCCCAGACAATATATCAAAGTTATTATTTTAGTAGGGGTGGAAGCTATGAGGTGTGTTTAGCTCATAGTAAATGATTGTCGAAATTAGTTACATATCCAAGAATTATGAAAAATGATGACATGTTAATTAATTGATTGGTGTTTTTGTAATGAAATAATCTTCGTAGGCAATATATCAAAGTTATTATCGTAGTAACGTGTGCGATATGGTAAGTTTAAATGATACAAAATTTATTATCGAAATAAGTACCATATCGAAGAATTATAGAAAATTTATTAAATGTGAGTTAATTGATAGTTGTGTTTTTTATGAAATAATCAGCCCATACAATATATCAGTTTTTTTTTTTAAATTTAAGTAAGATGAGAGGCGATAATGTGGGTTAAAATTATGATGAATTATTGTCGAACATATTAACATATTCAATAATTATAAGAAATGATGAAATGTGAGTTAATTGACCGGTGTGTTTGTAATGAAATAATAAGCCACAGGAAATATATCAATGTTATTATTTTTATAAGGGAGCGATACAGTTTTAATAAAAAAAGGGCTAGAATACTATGGTTATGCCGACATTCATGCTGAACAGAACGCCTACAGCACGCCCAGCAACAATATTTACATATGAAAAATGCCACTGTGGAATTTCCACAGGTCCCGCTAGTATATATAACTATATTTACATATATACGCGTATATATACATACATATGCATGTATATATACATTTATGTAGCCGTGTATATACGTATATATATATATATATATATATATATATATATATATATACAGAAACATATATGTACGTATCTCTCTCTCTCACACACACACATATATATATATATATATATATATATATATATATATATATATATATATATATATATATATATATATATATACACACACCCATATGCACATGTATACACTAAAATATGTGGATATGTATAAGTATAACCCGGATATAAGATACTTTCTCTCCTGACCTAAGTTCTCTTATATCCGGGTTTCGTATGCTCGAGTTACACTGTAACATACAGGCTCTTATTTGGGACCAGAGATAATCTCTCTTACATCAGTGTTTTCTTATTTCCGGGTTACACTGTATTTACTCATATATATATATATATATATATATATATATATATATACACAAATATCTACGTACATACATGTAAACATACACACACACACACACATAATTATTATAGTAAAAAAAATAATTATATATATATATATATATATATATATATATATATATATATATAAAATCATTAATATTAAAGACTCATAGTTTTTAACTAAAAAAAAATAAGATCTACTAAGACAGAAGTGCTCCTATCAACATAAGCGAATCTCTTTGCTCCTAAATTTTTTTCGACATTCCCAAAGCAATTTTGTCAGTGTTGAACGATGGCTGTAGTATTTGTAATATTTTGATTAATTGCACCATCCTAAAAACCCTGGGTGTGTTTCCACAGGGTTTGGGCCGAGGTGACTTCCGTTGTTCTTTAGATGTGTGTTGTAGAACTTGTTAATCTCTATTGCATTTCGAAATCAACCCTTTATATAATCTACGAGGTTAATATAGTCTCGCTCCTTCGGGCATGAGCGTAGAATGTTAAGTATTTCGCAGTTATATTATAACTAGGGCTTCGACAGCAGCATATTCGTTTCCATTGTTTTGACACTCGAGTGTGTATCCGTTAATACGTTATATCCGTTTATAAAGAGTGATGTCGTTCTCGGATGATTAACGGTGTCTTATTCTCGTTTCTAGACGTTAAGTCGTTTTACATAACTTTATAGATCACAGTGTAGTATCAGTTCTGATGCTACACTTCAACTTTTCTGTCCTCGGTCAGTGGAGGAGAAACCTTCATGACTGGGACAATTTTTATTTTTTTGTTTCTATCCAGAGTGTCCTTATTGGGAGCTCGATTGTCCCCACATAAAATGTATTACTCTGCCCTCGTAGGGAGGCAAGTAAATAGGAACATTATAAATCATTCATTATTACTAATTATGACTTTACATGACCGGCGTTACAAAATTCTCTACTGACCAGCCTTGGCACCCATCACGAATCGACGCCATTGACTCCGGTTTTGCGCCATCCTAAGCAACTCAGCCATGCTAACGTCTGCGACGTCCTTCGCGTTTTCTAACATTCTTGAGTAGATCTTTTGTTAGACTGTCTGTTCTGCTCAGATGTTCCAATATTAACCACCACTTATTCCAAAATTAATGCTCCATTATTTTCTATTCCACCAGAAAACATTAGTGTTACCATTAAAAAACTAAGGACATTTTGTTCTCCAGAATTTTTTCTACATTGTTACCACGATTCTGAATTCACTTATATACATAACCATTCTGGCTCTTCATGAGCGTCCGGATCAGGATTTGTCATACGAGGGTCGGCCCAAAAATAAGTCATTTAATTATTTTTACTAAAATTTTAATAGCGGCGAAGATAGGATTAATACCTTTAAAACGAGCAATTTTAATTTTCTACATTGTCATCAATAAATAAAAAAAAATGTCAGGAAAGTAACGACACATTTCTGCTTCTCTCTGCATATCCATGCCCGTGTTTGCTTTTTTATAATCTCATACCGTCAATATCTACCGTCAATATCAGAGTGATGGAGTCAGTCTCATACCGTCAATATCAGAGTGATGGAATATTCAGGTGATGAATGCATACGTTCAGTCATCTTATCAGTGCAATTTGCAATGCCCTCTGACGGATTTGGATGGAATATAAAAGGGTTAACTTTTGGGACGTCCCTTATATATATATATATATATATATATATATATATATATATATATATATATATATATATATATATGTGTGTGTGTATGTGTGTGTATGTATATGTGTGTTTGTATATATA
>NC_136492.1:86742484-86807484 GCF_053919585.1 Euprymna scolopes | reverse complement strand
ATGAACTATGTTTTTGACCAGCATATTTTTTTAATGAAAGAGCGTAAAATGGGCAAATTTTGCCTTAAAAAAGCCAATCTGTCAAGCATAAGTAAGGCTAAATTTTAAACGTGTAAAGCGTTCACATTTAGCCTAATAAAAAAAATGATAAAAAACATAAAAATGAATGTTTTTGTTTTAATTCATCCTTTGGGTCTAATAATGTTTTAAATAAGAATAAATAGAGTAAATAAATAGTTTGTAAAATTTTATTGTCTGTCAAATAATTTACGCCGCTAAACTGCACATTTACCTTTATTTTTTGTAAAGGGCAGTACTTTTTTACTGGCTTTTTTATAAATAAAGGAAATTCACGAATTGCCTTTTTAGGGAGGCTTTGCGATTTACTTTTTTTTGTCATTTTATGTTTCTAATGAAACCCCTTCCCCCCCCCAAAAAAAAAAAAAAAAATAATTTTCATATTTTGGGGTGTCTTTTGTTCATTAAATTGTTAGGTGAAAGTAGAGAATGGTCTCTACAAAAATAATTAAATTTATCGTTATTTTATGTTTCCAATGTAATCCCTCACCAGAAAAACACAAATTGTATTTGTCATATTCCCCCCTCCCCCCATCTCAATCGCCAAACTTGAAAAAGTGCAAGAGGTGACATGCCTCGTTGAACGTTTGGTGACCAAGAATTGGGTGCTAATTTTACGTTGAATTTATATAGAAAAGTGATCGCCCACTCTAACATGTTATTATTTTTTTTTCCAAAATTTCTTCTCTCATACTATTTAAAAAAGACTGTTTAAATGTATTAAGCTGAAAAAAGTAGATCTCCAGTTTTTTTAGGGGTTAAACGCTGCTGGATCATGTAGTATAAAGTTACCTTTTTTATTAGAAAATAAAGTTTGTAATCGATTAAATTTACGCGAAAAAAGAAAAAAAATATAAATTGTTGAATTTAGAGGAGGGGCAGGAGATCTTACTTTTTTTTAGGTATCAAACGAGGCTGAATTACGTGGTAAAAAATTACCGATTTCTATATTGCAGTTTAAGCAATAAAATAAAACAAACAAATGAAATCTTTTCAGTTTTTCGTAAGTGATTTTTTATTGCTCTTTGAATATTTAAAAAAATAACAATAAAGCCAAACATTTTTCTATCTACACGGAATTATTTTTTTTCCAGCTAGTTACTTAATGGGATTACCAAATGATAGTTGGTGAACGTTTGTTTTTTTCATGCATAGCATCTAGGGTCAACTAACTTTAACAATTTTTATTAAAAAGGTCGCTGTTGGAAATTTTGATTCAAAAATAAAGCAAAGTAAATATATTATCAATTCATTAAATACGAATTTTAAATATAATACTTAAAATTTATCTGGCTTAAATCATTAACTAATATACCGCTATTTAGTAAAATCGATTTTTCATAATGTCATATGCAAATAAGATGATCTCTTAATTGTATATTTTTGCATATATCATACTATATATAGAAATAAAAGATTAAAGTAAGACACGTTTTGTATATATTAATCAAATTGTGAACAAATAAACAAAAAGACAGGAATACGAATTTATATATATATATGTATATATATATATATATATATATATATATATTTCTTGAGGCAAATATACAGTTATCACAAAATGAAACGTAAGATATCTTTATTCTTAAACATGTTACTAAGCAATTGTCACTATAGCATCAGCATATTTTTGTTTATAGATTCTATATTTTAACATTCCTCTTTGCTTGTGCAAACCACATATTCAACGAATAATTTATTAATCGCACACATACACACACACATTGTTTTAGGGCATATTACCCATTAATGCCAAATCCAGTAGTTTTGGAAAAACGTTTAATGCCTAAAGTTATTTATATCATCAATTATTTATTCATGGTGTTTGAGTTCGTTGTTTTGTAAAAAGAAATGGAGTAAAAATAATAGGGAAGAACGTGGGCTTTTGTTTTGGTTTTTGCTTTTTGGTTTTGCAGAACATAATTCAGTTTTGTAAAAGGGAATAGAAAAGAAAAAAAAAACATCAATTTTAGGTGCATTTTAGGACAGGTAGCCAATATTTTCAGACAACCTGATCAGGTAGTACAAGCAATAAATTTTCAATGATAAGACAAACATATCTGGATAAATACATTTGGATTTAGATGGGCAGATAACTTATTTTCTCTCTTCTACATATACAGTTTTTTAATTACCGTTTTATCTGTTTACTTGCACATTTTTTGTTACCGAATCGTATCAATGACGCAGTAACTTCATCAGACTTTACAGAAATTAATATTATGATTAAACGTATTAGAAGAACTGAATGAACTTTTGAGTGATATAAAGGGCAAACATATTTTGGGTGTTCCAGTGGTATACGTCTATGTTATAGAATTTCAGAAGAGAGGTCTTCCTAACTGCCACATATTGGTAATTTTAAGAAATGAGGATAAACAGAGAAAAAATGATATCAATAAATTAATCAGTGCTGAAACTCCTGATAAAAACGATGGTCTAGTTTTACATAATCTGGCCAAAAAGTTTATGATTCATAAACCTTGTGGCACTAAAACTTCTTCTTCTCCCTGTATGAATGATGGTGTGTGCCTAAAACATAATCCAAAAGAATTCAGAAATAAAACCTCTGTGGATATGAATGGATACCCAGAATACAGGAGACGTAAGAACAGAATTACTGTAGAAGTTGGAAACTAACTTGTAGATAATAGCTTTGTTGCGCCGTTCAATGCTTACTTACTAAAAAAGTACCGTGGCCATATAAATGTTGAAATCTTTTCAGCTGTGCAGAGTATTAAATATTTATTTAAATACCTTTTTTAGGGACAGGACTGGCTTCGGTTGAGGTAAGGGATACTATAGAATCAAATAATGAACAAAATGCATACATCCATGATGAAATAAATAATTACATTGTTTGTCGATATGTTTCACCTCCTGAAGCTATGTGGCGATTATCAGAGTTTAGACTCCATGATGTGCCCCCCACTGTGGATAGACTTGCAGTTCACCTTGAGGATCAGCAGAGGGTTTATTTTGATTGTGATAATGCAGAACAAGCTGCACATAGAGACACTACTCTTAAAGCATGGTTTAAGCTGAATGAACATGACGGTGATGCACAGAATTATTTGTACCCTGATATTCCACTGCGTTATGTATTCAAGAAGCATACTTAAACATGTAAACAAAGAAGAAGAAATATTAATATTATTTGTAGAATGTACACTGTGAACCCTCAAGATGTCCTGGAGCTCAAAACTTTGAAGAATTGCGAATTGTAGAAGGTGAACTTATCTCTACATTTAAAGAAGCATGCTTAAAACTTGGTCTTCTTCAAAATGATGAATCATTTGAAAATGCTTTATTGGACTACTGCATTCCAAATGCCTTCGCAACTTCGAGTCCTGTTTGCTGCAATATGTGCCTATTGAAACACTATAAATTCTTTTGATTTATGGAATGGCAACAGGAAATCTATGATCGAAGATTTTTACACCAGGGATTTGCAATGGATCAGGTTGAAAATATGACTTTGCAATTCACGAATGCACTCCTGAGTGAAATTGGTACTTATTGTTTAACAATTGGTTTACCTGAACCTGTGGAAATGCAGAAGATCAAACATGAAGTTGTCTCAAATTATCCAGACATAAACACACTGACTGATGAACAGAGCCTGGTCAGTGACATAGTAATTGCATCTGCTACAATGAAGAGAAGAGGAAAAGAGCCTAAATATTCATTTTTTTATGTGGATGAACCAGGAAGATGTGGTAAAACATATGTTTAATGTCATAATCTTACATCTCCAAAAAATAACTATCAAGAATGTAGTGCTGCCTGGACAAGTATTTCTTCTACTTTATTTTAGGAGGAGGAACAATCCACAGTTTGTTTAAATTACCTATTGCACCAACAGAAACTTCGATTTGCAATACATCACCCACGTCTGATGCAAAAAAATATTGATTTGATTGTATTAGATGAAGCATCTATGATCCCTTCATAGGCTTTAGATGCAATCGACAAAGTTTGAAAGACATTAACAATAAAAATAATGCTCTGGGAGGAAAAATAATGCTTTTGTGGGAGAGATTTAAGGCACGTCCTACTCATATTATCAAGCGGAAGTCGTGGGGAAATAATTGAAATTTTCATTAAGAATTTCTCTCTTTGGCTTCAGTTTAAACAGTATAGTTTGTGTCAAAATATTAGAGCAACACTACATGAAAGTGAATTTGCCTCATGATTAGTGAATCCTGGAAATGGAACAGCAAATCATGTCGAATACCCAGGCCATAGTAATAATGGTGATATAGAAGTACCAGAATTTCATGCCTTGTAGTTCACAGTTGATGATAACTTTTAAATATAGTACAACATGATAGAAATAATTGGGTGATTCTTTCACCCAAAATCTGTGACTGTCTGTTGATCGCTGAAGAGGGTTTACATCAACTTATATTATACATCGCATATATTATAGCGCAGATAAAATCAGACTGATGGACCCGTGGAAGCTATGCGTTATCAACCCGAATTTCTTAATTAATTGACACCGTCTGGAATGCCTCGTCATAAAGCGGGTTTTAAAACCTTGATTCATAGTCATGCTTCTCAGAAATATATCCATAAAATGGACTATGCAACGGAACAAGATTAGAAGTAAAAAAAATATGCATTAACATTCAATTGAAGCGACATTAATAACTGGTGCATTACTAGGAAAGCATGTTCTCATTCCAAGAATAAAACTTGCCACAATTTATCATAAATTGCCTTTCATTTTAGAAAGAAATCAGTTTCCAATTCAGTTATTATATGCAATGGCTATTCATTTATCTCAAGGTTATTCGAAATAGTTGGTTTGTTACTATCATAACATAGGTTTAGCCATGGACAACTATATGTTGCATTTTCAAGAGCTCATTGACTCTGATATACGAGTTAGTCATAAAAAACTAGCAGCCAATGGGGAAAAAGGAAAAAAAAAACTTACACTAAGAATATAATTTGCAGAGACGTATTTTCTAAATCTCAATCATGATTAAAATAAAAAAAAACTTTTTCATTGCAGCAGTACAATTTATGTAAAATATTACATGTACACTTTTTATCTATTGAAATTTCCAGAGAAATACTTCTGCATTTTGAAATAATCATAAATCTAAACTCCACGAAAAAAATAAAAATTCTGATATTTGGAAAGAAATATACAAAAAAATGCATTGTCGAATATGTACAGAAAGAAACACTTTTCTTTTATTTGTTTGTATTCAATGACTAAATGTTTAAATGGAATTCAAAACATTAAACTTGCACATAAAAATGTAAATGTAAATTGAAGAAAATAATATTTTCTTCAATTTAGAAATCTTCATTACTCTACAGAAGGCACATTTATTCAGCATTTAAACATTTTTTTAAATGTTGTTGATAGAAAGTTAAATACATTATTTGACCCATTTTGAAATCTCTTTGAATGTAAAAAAACTTAAAGTTTTCTATGATATTGTAATGCCAAAATTTAATGGGGTGTTAGGGGGAAAATATCCTGCATTTACAAATATTGTTAGATTGAGATTCAAAGCAAAGAAAACACTTTTCGCATTCGAAAATCTGTATTTAATAATATTTGAAAAAAGACATGTTCTTTTATTCAAAAAATCTTCATCGGAATTTTAAGAGAAGCTGATGATTTCATACTTTTTAAAAATGTTCATAAAACGTTATACAAGTTTTTTTCACTTTTAGGTATCAATTTTCGAGACTTTGATAAACACACGATAGTAACAGTTAAACTAAATATAATATGCTATCTCTTTATTAATATAAAGAGATAGAAAAGTGTGTTTAGTTTAACTTTATAAATATTTATTGACTAGAATAGAAGTTTTTTTTATTTCAATGTAATATCAGATTCTTCATTGGATTATTTGTAATTTAAATTTAGTGAACTTTTCAATCGATAATATTTCTAACGTTCTGTTGATATGTTAATATACAATTTTAATTGCGTTTCAAAGATTCATTGGATATATTCAAACTTACATTTAAATAGAAAAAACTCATTTCCTATACATAGGGATGGATTAAAATATATATTTGAAGAAAATCATAGCATTTTGAATTTCTTATACCTGAAAAGTATAACATTACAAATAAGAACAGGTTCAATCTGCTTACATTACTTATCCCATTGACTTGAAAGTTCAATTTGAAATGTACAACCTACATTAGGGCACAGCATATTAAAAGAATCTGAATTTGAATGTGTTTCATGAAACTTACACAATCACTTATGGATTAAATACACAAGACTCTAAAACACATAGCGTTCTTTGAGGAAATGCTTTGGGATAGAAACTTCAAGTGTATACTGTTTATATTATCAAGAAGTAGTAAGGCATTGATTGATATATGTATAAATGATTCCACTTTTTATTCTATTTCAAGAAAATAATCTGAACTTCCAAATCTTTATTGAAAAACATTCAAAATAAAGAGATAGTTTTCTTGAATAAAAACATCCATCATCAGTTTACATGATAAAAGAAAAACTGTATGCATTTTCACAATTTTCACGCTCTTGAAATGTATATTTAATATTGTTGTTATATTATATGAATTAATGCTTTGGCTTGCGATTATTATGTACAGAAATTTGTATAATTTTTAAACTTTTCCAAATATTCAGCAGAGATTTGAATTTAAATATTACCTTATTTCAATGTAATATAAAAATGTTTGTATCGCTTATTAAAATTCAAAGAGAATATTAATTGTTGAAAATTCTAAAACTCAATTGATGGGGTTTATTGATATTTGAAAAATATTATATTTTTCCTAAATTTCAACAACTCATTCAGACTTGCATTTGAAAAAAAAAATTCTTATTTGGATCTTTTAATGCACGTGGTTTCATGTGAGTTTTATGAAAATATTATTTGCAGTGATTACAAAACCATTTTTTTTTTGGTTTTCTAATGATTAATCAATTTAGCCTGAATTATTTTTATTCAAAATGAAAGAAGAAAATATTTTCTTTTTCCAATCATTATTGATTGCGTGGGTATATCTTTTCAAAGTCCACGTACAAGATCTTTGCAAACAGGATTCAAAAAAAGAGTGATGTCAATCCTGAATACTACCTCAATATCCTATGGACTACAAATTCTGCAAAGCAAACAAGCATTATACATTTTTAAGATATCAATCAAAATAAGAGTATAGTCAGAATAATTTGAATAATAATAACAACAAAACTCATCTCACAACATTTCCAACAATCAATATCTTTAACAAAAATAAGAATGAAGATGGGATTAGAAGTTCAGAAAACTTTGAAAATTATAATAATGAAAACACTTCAGACATGTAAATTCATAATGAAATAAAAACAAACATTTTAGAATATATTTCGAATGTTGCCATAAAGTCTGCAAAAATCCTACCTTTTTAATTCTTTAACCAAATTCGACCAATTATACTACTTACTGATATATTCAATCATTAAATCTCATTGCAAATTGACCGTCATTTTCTTACCATCAATTAACATATCTAAATATTTCACTGTAGTTCCATATCTTCTAATAATCTCAAGTATGTCTATATTTGTCAACAAAAAAATCTTCTTTTCATTCGCCGTCTAATCCGAACTAATATTCAACGGATTATTCTATTAACGGACAGCCTCGTTTAATTGTTTGCTTATGTGAATAGAAGGTGTTTTCTGATGTGAGGGCGTTTAACTAGCGTGGAATTACCACGGTTCCTGCTAGTTATTATTATTATTATTATTATTATTATTATTATTATTATATCTTGTACGTATATAACCATTTACAATTGACTGAGCATGCCCATATATATGAAAGTATTTATCTGCATACTTGTGCCTTATAAGTATACATGTGTATGCGCACACTTATACCAATTCCTAGTTCTTGTAACTCTGATAGATCTGACCCCTAATATCAAACACCCGGAACTAGAGTATGAAACCAGGAAACTACCCCAAGCACATTATCGTAGACTTCTCCATTTCTCTTTTTCTTTATCTTAACCTTCCTGAACTTTTCGGACTTTTGAGCCATTAAAACTATATCCCTACCTAATGAATCCTTATGTCTGATCTCCCTACAGACTCCCAAATATTAAACCACATGTCTAGAAACATAATTTATCATAATCTGCTTAACCTCGCCTAATTAATTATACTTCTTTATATACCCTACTTTTATTTTATTTACTTATTTTTTATACCCACTATATGTTTAAATTACTTAGCGAATATTATCTTATTCCTTTTGTATCCTTATTATTTAAAAAAATGTAATATTATTATTATTATTATTATTATTACCTTTTCTTCTTCTTATTATTATTATATATTCATATCCTCCTACATGCATATTTTTATGATTTCATATCCTTTTATATTTATTCAATCCATATATTGCAATTTATAATTTACTTCTTTTCCTCGAGACTTTGTATAGTCAATGCATTTAAATAGAAAAATGCACTTAAGTTGGATGTAACTAAGGTTGCTTTGAGAGGACGAGTCTTAGTTATTGCAAACAACGCCCCCAATCCGTATCAAACTCCATATGCCATGTATCCAACAACTAACCGCAGCATTCCGCTAGTTGGAGCCACATAGTGAAATGCTTGTATTCATCTTTCTCCCTTTAGTTCTAAATTTTAGTCCTTAGCCTTCTCTTTCTTTCCTCCTATCTTCGCCCTCCCCGTCTTACCCATCTTACACCCTACCCTTCTTTTCAAACTTCTTCTTCTTCTTCTTCTTCTTCTTCTTCTTCTTCTTCTTCTTCTTCTTCTTCTCTCTCTCTCTCTCTCTCCCTTATTAGTATCTGTGTCTGGTTGAATATTTTAAACTCCCCTCTACCATCTTCTAATGTTTATTAAATCTTAAAACTTAACTGTTGCCGAATTTGAATTGAAATTCTTTATATACTCCTAATATCACTGTTCTAATCATAATACTCATTTCTTTGAAGTCTAATGAAGTTAATGCGTTGTTGAAACGATTCAGTAACCGAAACATATGTAACTAATCAGATAAAACAGTATTAATTTTTTCTCTGCAATAGTACTGAGCCCATTCTTCAGGATTTTACTACTTACCATTTTTGTTATATATATATATATATATATATATATATATATATATATATATGTGTGTGTGTGTGTGTGTGTGTGTGTTTATTTCGATGTATTATCTTTCGTTCCAACGGACGCTGAAAATTTATGTTGGTATAATTCAGTCAAAAAGGGCTGAACCGTCATAACGAGACTATTGATACGTATGTGAAATATGTAATGTATAGTTTTTAAATAATTCCTAAGCTGTGACACTCGCGATTGAGTACTTTATTGATTTCTTTTCACTACATCCTTACACCCTATATACATATATATATATATATATATATATATATATATATATATATATATATATAGATATATATGTTTATATATATATGCATATATATATATACACATACATATGCATATACCTATATGTATATATATGCATTTATATATATGGATGTGTATATATATATATGTATGTATATATATGTATATATATATATATATATATGTATGTATATATATGTATATATATATATATATATATGTATATATATATATATATATATATATGTATGTATATATATGTATATATATATATATATATATATATATATATATATATGTATCATGGAACGTAAATTAATGTATTAGTGTTAGCCAGTGCATTGCGAACATATTTTAATATATTTTTTTATTGTTTTCTGTGTGAGTCTTCAACAGCGGCGCCGCCATATTGAGCGGCAACACATTAAGAGGGTAATAAACAATGAGTCGCTTTATTATTACAGAATTTATGACAATAAAACAAAAAATGTATAATATAATACAAATCCGTGTTGTGCACGCCTGAGCTTCTCTAAATGTTGCTTATAAAAAGATATTTTTCCCCTTATAATAACTTAAGGAAATTTTGACAACTAGCAAACCTATTTGCGCTCTTTGCAGTTCACCGACGCACACAAAGTCTTGTGGAAAATGTTATATTTGGACATAATTTCCATTTATTTTTGTAATTATTCATAGTTTCTTTTATAGGACATATCCGTAGTGTTCGGTAAAATATTGCACCTGTGACAATGACAACAGTGAATAAATAGATACACCCTCCACTTTGGCAATAACAATTAACACCGTTTGAGAAGTGCCAAATAATTCCTCTTACACTAGTTCAAAATAGTCAAATCCCATAGTTTTATTTTGGAAAAAGTCGTTTTAGTTCGGCATAACTTCAGAAAAATAACCAAAAATAATATCTATAACGTTTAAATAATTACTTCATCATAAGTATTTATATATAACAATTCTAAATAACATTTTTACCGCTACCATATTAACTTCAATTCAATTTACTTTTTAAAGTCTTAAAAATAAAAACTTAATTCAATGATATAATCGCTGGCGACAACTGCTTTAATTGCTTTTATGAAGAATATATTATACTATAGAAAATCGTCAAAATTTATTTGCAAATTTAAAATGTTGGGCGTTACGTGATAACAATAAAAAATGAACGACACTATACCGACATATCTTTGGAGTCTCGATAATGATTTTAAAATCGTTGAAATTAACACAATGAATGTTACCGTAATATTTATTCTGTAAGTTGATGCAATTATTTTCCTTTGTGTTTTACATTTTATTTTTAAGCTATTATAATTATTTCAGAGATGCTATTTTTGCTTATTTCTAAAAAAAAAAAAGAATATCCCAGATTCAAAAAGATTCATCTATAGCATTCTCATTTACTTACACAACGCTCACTTTTTGATATATACGTGCATATATATGTACATACATACATATATACATACATATATACATATGTATGTATATATGTATGTATGTATATATAATATATATATATATATATATATATATATATATATATATATATATATATATATATATGTGTGTATATTAGGCACCGCTAAAACTGGGGGGCCAGGTAAGTACTTTTTGACTGATCGTATTTTTAAAAATCTACCAAAAATCAGGTAATTATCCAATCAATACGAAATTCTCAGCGATTATTAAGAGAAGAATGAATTTTATAACAGTGCACTTATATTTCATAAACAATATTTATATATATATATATATATATTTGCGTATAACCCCCCTTGTTTTGAGGGGTTTCAAATATGCTTAAAATAATCATCTGAAACTGAACAAAACATATTATGTTGTTGTAAGGGACGGTATTATGGATTAAAAAAAAACTTGTTTGCATACCTTATTTTGATATCTGAATATAAAAAAATCGATTGTGTTTAATTATCCCGCTTTTGAGTTTTGAAGTGCCAAATTCGGTGAATATGTTAAGTAAAATAATAAATTTAAGTTAAGCAAAACAACAAATATTTTTTTTTAATATTCATAGAAAAAAAGATGTATTAGAGATAGGGGTGTTATGTCTGTGTGTGGTTGTATGCGCGCACGTGTGTGTGTTTTAATGTGTCGGTTCTGATTTATGTGTGGGTGTGTGTATGTGTATGGGTGTGCATGCGAGTGTACCTTGCATTTCATGTTTTTGTGTGATAGTATTAACCTATAACCTTATACTATCACACAAAAACATGAAATGCAAGGTACACTCGCATGCACACCCATACACATACACATATACACACCCACACATAAATCTGAACCGACACATTAAAACTCACACACGTGCGCGCATACAACCACCACACACCCCTATCTCTAATACAACACACTGAACAATACCAACCCTACTTAACCTCGAAACCAACAACACTAGGAGACACCTAGAACCATAGTATAATATCTGTTTCAACACCTCGCTCCCTCATCAGTCAGTGGAGGAGAACCCCCTCATGACTGAAACGACTATCATGCCTTCTATCATCTCCTTCCCATACCTATACCCCCTCCAATACCCCCCTCTGGGGAACAAAATCTTCCCCACACTAGGAACCGATCCTGGGTCTGGCCATACCCACATGGGAAGACAAATAAATAGAAACATTAAAAAATCCCCTATTTTAAATACACCCCTCTTTCTAAACAAACAAACTATAAGGAATACCCGAAAAGACTAAAACGGAAAATCACAATACTAAAATCCAAGAATCCAAAAAATAAATATCAAAATAGAATGAAAGCACCCCTACCCTTATTTCAGACGAGCCAGTGCCCCCCTCCCCACACATACACACTAGTAACGACCTCGGACCACAGCCGCCTTCCTAAGGAAGCAAATAACCCCAAAAAACTATAAAACAATATACACATTCCCAAACCAATAAACGTAAACACACACAGACACACACACAGACACACACACAGACACACACACACACACACACACACACACACACACACACACACACACACACACACACACACACACCCTACCCCACCCTAAAGGAAAAGAAAAAAGATTAGCAGAAAGAGATAGCGACTACAGCCAGGTCAACGTCTCCTTGGACAAGCCCAATAAAAAAGCAATAAAAATTCAGCATAGCAATGGATAATAAGCACTTACAAGCCTCCACCCCTTGGAAAAACTTCAAATTAACTACGAAAATCGCCATTTTTACATCTCCAAACATTTGAAAATAATTTTTGACGAGGACGCATCACAGAACGTCTGAAACGCGCGTAAACGATTTCAATGACTTAAAAACATTATTACATTGATCCAAACATAATTCTCAATGAAAAACCAAGACACGGAATAATAAAATAATGTTAAAAAATACACATTGTTGGTGACTACTCCCTTCTTTTAATATACATCTTTCTTTCGTTGGAATTTCTTAACTTATTTTATATAAATATAAATATAAATATATATGTATACACACACACACACACATATATATATATATATATATTATATTATATTAGGTAAATACCTGTCGTTGACTGGGTTAAAAAAACTGCCTACAGAAAATGGACCCTGGTTTATGAAAGTATGATAGGTTATAAAAAGGAAGGGTTGTAAAGAGATAGCTTCGAATTCGGGGGTATCAAAACCAAAGCAAACTATTATGAAAGTAAAAATAAAATAGGTTAACCACATAATTTATTATATCATACCTGTTCACACTTAAACACTGATCGCAATATTCTGTGGATCTATAATTAAAAAGTTTGTCAAACTTTGAGACATATTGCCATTCTATGGAGGTCAGGCGCGAACGAACACCCCAATATTTTATTATACCATATTTTTTCAAACTGAAGCATAATTATTAAAGGATACTTACAAATATAGATGTGAACATCTTTATTAAAGTTTGTGCCTCTTTCCATTCTGTGGAGGCAAGGCGTGAACTCAGATACCACAATTTTATTATGCCATCCCTACTGAAGCTAAAACATACTTATCAAAGTAGTATTATGTAAATCTATATCAAAAACACGTGTAAACTTTTGTTTTTTTTAAATTTTCAATTTATTATTTCCATAATTTGTGGACCAGGCACGTACGCAGACGCCAGAATTTTAATGAATCATGATTATGTCAGATCAAACATACACATTCCTGTGTCTCGATATATCTTCTGTCATTATATGTGATCAGTTTTCTATAATAGTCGACCATATAGGAGCCTATTCGTGACCAGACCCACACACAGACGTTCAGCTTTATATTATAAAAACCTAGAAATAAAATAGGTTTAATTCATATTTCTACTCATCATCATATAGTATGATTTCGAACACTGTAATATTACATTAGTTTCCCTTTCATATTTGTAGTCAGAATTTTTTCAAGAACGGCATCAGATTATTATTGAAGTGATCATTAAAATGTTGCCAACATCCTAAGTGAAAGTCATTTTTATGGAATGAACGTAATTTGAAGTAGGAACACTCACGTTTTCAATTATTCTGAGCATGACTGTGAGCAGACTGTGAACATGACCTTGCCAGCGGATGGCGGCACCCTTGCCTCCTTTGGAGGTGGTGAGTCCAAGTGCTTTCACTGCATTGACTGGGCTTTTCTCTCTGGATCATAGTGATGGACCCAGGTTTCATCCTGTCTAATCAGTATTTTGAAAAACTTTGACTCATCTTCTTTGCACATCTCCGAATTTATCCTTGAGTACTCGACGGGTTCTCGCTTCTGGAATGGTGTGAGCAACCTGGGAATCCATCTGGCAGACACCTTATGCATATGCAAATGGTCATAAATGATAGTTTCCACAGACCCTGTACTAATTTTGACATCTTGGGCTATTTGGCGAATAGTAATGCGCCGATCTTCCAAAATGGCAGCCTCAACTTGACGGACAGATGCCTCATCAATTGCAGAAGGGGGCGACAAGGTCTAGGAGCTGTTTCCACAGACTTCCACCCATGTTTGAATTCACGCTGCCAGCATTTTACAAGGTCATATGATGGGGCATTATCACCATGTTTTTTTCATTTGATCAGAAATCTCCTGTGGTGTGCGTCCTTTCAAATACAACAATCGGATCACTGCTCGACATTCAACAGGCTCCATTTCACACCTGACTCAGTTCAACCACCTGTAAAATAGAAACAGCAATTTGTTACGAGCTGTTATTTACCACATAACCCGTAGAGATATAAATCATTGCACATGCAAAATTTCAGCTAGATCAGCCAACTGGAAGTGGGTCAGAGACATTACTTGTTGTACGCGAACCCTATGCCAAAAACCTACAATCGTTTGGCATTAGGAATATCTTAACTAACAACACTAAAATTAGATTCCTTAGCTATTGCGCACGTAGATTAAAATTAAGCGGATCTCATTTAATATTGGTAAACATATACTAACTGCATTCAATAAAATAAATAAATAAAATATGATATAAGAAAATCCAAATTAAAAATAAAAATAATTCGATCCTACTCAGCCTGCATTCACCTTCATAACCAACTAGCCTGAGTGCCGGATTGCTCGGGTGTTTGGAGGTATGTCCTGAGCAAACACCGTGGTAGTAGGCAAGGAGGCTAGAACCCGTACCGCGACGAAGAAAAAGAACGTAAAAACCCTGACGTCTTTGATAAACCTTGAGTGATAAATGTTTAAATTAAATCTAGTCAATCAAAAAGAGAGGATGACTTTCGAAAATCTCGGCGAAAGAAGCCCCCGTCGAAAGTCTTAAATATACATACAAATATACATGATTGCAACGTCTTGTCAGACGAGTGCCACTCCCTCAGACATTTAAAATACATGAGCCCAAATGTCTGAGGGAGTATCTATACAAAGAAGATGTTACAGAGTCTTAGCTTTGTACGTGTACGACAGCTAAGTCTCTCTCTCTCTCGGTTCAAAATGGTGAGATCCAGCAACAAGCAAGAGCAAGATAGCCAGCAACAAATTAAACTGCAGACCAGCTTAATGTGGGTACTGGTCTTCCGCTTTATGTTTTTTAAAATCAGAGATTTGCTTCTCCTAGAAAGGTTGCCTTCACCACGGCTTACGGAAGCCCTCTCTACCCCAATACACATATATACACACACACACACACACACACACACACACACAAATATACACGGTGCTAGTTGGCCGGTGACCCAGAAAAAGAGTTCATTCGCCCTTTGGAAGGTCTTGTTTTTAATCCTTCAGGGAGACTAGCCGCCCTCCTCACCAAACAAGTTTGGTGGGGGAACCAGTTTAGTCGCCGGTGACCCGACCTTGACGCAGGTAGTACTGGGTTACATGGTACCAGTAGCATATGACATGACCTGACATTAACATTGAAAGCCAAGGAATTAAAATATACATACATACATACATACATACATACATACATACATTTAAGCAGACCGGTGAGGTTTATATTATAGGCAATGATAAACAACAAAACTGACTATAAATACATGAAACCCTAATAAAGAAAACGACAATTATAATCGCTCCTGACTACGATCGGATGTACCGATAAACACCGCTTGAGAAGGATATGGCGAACAGCAACAAGTGGACGGCATAATATACAACATCCCAGCCGAAATAAAAAAAAAGACTGCTCGGCAAATTGAAAAGATATCCAACAGCATCGTAAACAAGAACTAAATCAAAACGTGAATTCCATGAACAAATCTTCTTTCTTAGAACTGCACGCCTGTGGAACTATGTTCCGTCTCCTGCTTCCCACCTGACTACAACTTGGATGTCTTCAAGTCCAACGTTAACAAATTCTTAATGAACCGCCCCCTTAAGTAAACACTTCATCAAATCTCCACACTAACGTAATTTACTTGCAATAACCCTTATCCCTGAGTGGCTTCCGGGCCTTGATAAGTGCTGATCACTGTAAAAAAAAGAAATGTCGTGTTCAATTAGATGTGCTTGAATAATGACTTTTTGCATATATATATATATATATATATATATATATAATAGACATTTGTTTATTTGTACGTTTTAATTTGAATAAATATAATTTTATAAATATGGTGTTAAATAAAGATTTTACACTTAGGAGTACATAATACAATGTCATATTATTTTACAACTAACGCAGCAACGACAACTTCTTCTTTTTGAATTCGTGTTTTTCTTTTATTAATTAATATTGAGTAAAGTTCATTTTCAGTATTCCTCGTGTTCCTATTTTTGTCTGTTTTAAATGTGATTAATGTTTTTAGAATTTATCATTACTTGGACGTAGTCGAGGATTTCGATAAATGATGCTTACTTGTACCACAGACATGACGCCATATTTCCAGAAAACATGCATTCCTTACGAACCTCGTGTGGGTAAGTACTATCTTTTGAAAATACAAATTTAGTATACATCGAAGTCTAAAAGGGAGAGAGGATAACAGTGCTGTTTGAAAGGAGATATTTCGATAAATCTTGTTTGCTTATACCACAAATATGACGCCATATATTCCAGAAAACAGGCCTTCGTAAAGAAGGCCGTGTGGGTAAATACATTCTTGTGAAAATATAGAATTAGTATTTGTCGAAGTCTGAAAGAGAGAGGATAATAGTGCTGATAGTTCGAAAGGAGAATGTGAAAGTCATACAACAACAGAAAGAGAAAATGGCGATAACACAGTGAAATTATCAGCGTGGAGTCTTCTTAGTGCTACTCTTTGCGATTCGTATCCTCCGCAAGTCAGGCGTTAAGAAGACCTTGTCATTATTTGTAATCAAGTTATATATATATATATATATATATATATATATATATATATATATACACTCACACAGACACATATATCAAATTGCTGAAAATAGTTATGAGCTGATTATGGCAACCCACAGAGTTATAAGATAAAAATATGACGCTATTTTTGATAGGATATCGAAAAGAATAAGTTTCACAGTACAGGAGATTAGAAGTTATATTTATTAAATCTTTATTCATGGATGGATATATGTAAAATTACCTAATCAAACCGTGCAAAAAAGTTACAACAGAACAAACAAAAAAGTACAAACTAATTATATATAAAATTATATAATTCCATACGTTCTGAGCAGATTTAATGTTCTAAAATATTTTGTATTTTAAGGAAGAAAAATTACATTCTGTTTTTAAAAAGAATATCTTTAATTTTAAACTCTCAATGCCAACTCTCTAAGCTTGATTAATGGCAGTGTATTTTATATAAAAAATAACACCTGTGTGGAAATTCCGTGTCTGGGTTCGAATTCTTCGACCAGCAGTAATCATCACTTTATACACTGATGATTGCGTATGCATGAAATACTCGTGTCTTAAGACGAACTAATTATATATTTATGACTAATAAGTCTCGTTATCCGCCGTTGCCTGGCGAAAGGCTCTCCTCACCCCTCGCAAAAAGTAAACTGCACTTGTTGATACTGAGAATGCGTAAATTCATATGGAATAATATAATTAGGAAAAGTCGTTCATTAGAATAAGAATAGAATATAGAAATCCTCACTCTATATAAACTGTTTAAATTGATAGAAACCCACCTTGTTAAGAACAGCTTTCGCAATATACACCACCAACCACTCCTACGAATTGCCATCCCCAACATCGTCATGTAAAAAATCATATCTGAGCAGCGCCCCCCCTCGTTTTTAGGTTGGGGTGGTAGATAAATAAATTCCCCAAATTTAATCGTGAAAATTGTAGGCAGCATGCCCACCCGCAATTGATATGGTTGATGAGAGTGTCGATAGGAGAAAAGCGGATTTTTTTTTATCGCGCGCAGGATATGGCAGGCATTGAATTGCAATACATATTAAGTGTTTATATCTTTAAAAGCACATGTCTTCACAAAATTTGAATGAGATTTTCGTAATCAGTATAGACGAAAACGTAAATGTGGTCATGGTAACGAAACATGTGGAGGCGGACGTAATGTAAACATTTACCCTGCTGTGTGCGCGTGTAAGAGAAATCTAACTGTCTACCGTACTAGTAAATGACAAAAAGCAAAAGTTGTAATTGTAAGGAAAAATGTGGAGATGGACCTAATGCCTTAATTCCCTCCCCACAAATATAACGTGTGCGTGTGTAAAGAAATGTAACGGAAAACATTACGAGTAAATGGCAAAAATTAATAAAAAATAAATAAATAAAAAATAAGCAAAGGTGAACATTGGTTGATTGTGCATCTTTGCTACCTCGCTATTTTAAATAGTTTATTCAGGTTAAATTCAAGCTTCACGATATTTTTTTTTTATTTGTAAATTGTTAGGCGGAAGCACAGACTAGTTACCAAGCACCCGACCCTGTTTAGAATGGCTTTCAAAATAATAACTTTATTATTTCAGCACGGGAACAGAAGAGCATTAGTGCACATATATTTTTTTCGTGGCAGGTTTTTATTTGAGAAGGTGGGAATGATACTGGTAAATGCCGATATCGAAATACCCTGGCCAAATCAGTGCGAAAGAAATCGTCCGCGTCCATCAAACTGAAACATCGAATTGGGAACTTGAAGACAAACTGAAACGAACTTTATTTTTATTATTACAAGAGCAGATGTATTTCCTCTATTATTATATTAGTAAGAACGAATGACTTATTTGTTATCTTTCTTATTAAAATGAAATAAAATAATGGATTTATTTTCCATGTATACTTGAATAAAATTCACTGAAAATGTCAGAAATAAATAACAGGACGCTATTAGTTAAATACTACAACAAAGTCATAAAAAAATATTATGTGATACTGGCTAGAAAGCCAAGGAATGAAAAGCTCCAAAAAGTTCCAATCTTTTAATTAAGTGAAAATTTTCTAAGAATTTTAAAACCGTGAATTGTTATCCGACAGTTTGAAGGCTTTACCTATCCATTTTTTTTCTTGAAACGATGCAATTTTAATCATTTGTTAATAGTTACTTCGTGACTCCTCATGGACCTTTAAACTATCGAATAGAAAGCCCTGACTTTAAAATTCTTTTCTGCTGCTACTACTACTACTACTACTACTACTACTACTACTACTACTAATAATAATAATAATAATAATAATAATACAGTTTTTTAACTTTGATTTTGATTTTCCGATTCGATTTCGCGGACGATTATTTTCAGCGGTGATTTGGCCATAGTAATCCGATAATAAAGTATAATTAACAAAGAATATAAAAGCCGGGAATTTTATTTGAGAGTTTAAAGGCTTTACCTGATTCGTTTCTTTTGTGTAAACAAAGCAATTTTAATTTTTTTAAATAGTTGCAAGCATATACGAGGAAGACTGTGTATATGAATTATTTTACTTGCAGAAGTTAGTTCCATGAAATGAGGCTATCAATAATTAACTGTCTTTTTATGAGTGGTTAATAGTTTTTATTTTTATTATTTTTAACGCTTGCTAGTGTGCCCTGTGGATAGCGACAGAAGTCTAGATAATCGCTGTAGGAAAACCGGATCGTAATTATGCAAGTTTTTACCTGTGAATGTGTGTGCGTTATATGAGGTTAGAAATATGTAAATGTCTGTTTCTGAATAATTAATAATCGGTAAATGCTGATCGTTTTATCGTTAGTGTCGACATCATATTTGTCAAATTTGAGAAGTGCTCGTTAATTTAGGAATTCGTTTCCTTCTGGAACATGGGAATATGCTGTTTCATCCAATTGTCGGGGGGACGTTAGTAATTTTAATGTGGAAATCGGAAGAAATAGGTTATATCTATGTAAGTAATCTTGCAGTTACGAAGAGTGTAATCGCACTGTAGTAGTAAAATGCAGAATAGTACCCGGTAACAACTGGTAGCAGTGCTAGGACTAAATATATAGAAATAACTCCTTCTGATAATGTTACGATTGTGATGGCGGTTCTCCACGAATTTTAATATCACGACTGCATGTGTATGTAACGGCTTGCAAAAGTTACATATGATAATGGGTAATAGTTTAGACATAATAAATTTGTATGTGGCATCTACGGTAAATTTGCCTGAAAGTCATTTTCGCAATCAAAATCTGATATATAGGATAATACTAGCAAGGTTACTCGATATTAGCCTGGATTGAATGATGATCTTCAAATGTTTCACTTTCTCATACTTTTATTGTTATTGAAATCGGTAAAATCGCCAATTTTTCTATCAAATCGATTCGTTCTAGTTGGGGACAAATCACGATTCAAAGAAAGAAGCTCACATATCTCTCGCAGTGACTTAGTTCACAATACATTTTAGTGTACACTGCACTGTAGAGAACGTAATATGGATCTTATAAAATAAAAAAAAAATCTAGTATTATAGTCCAATTGTGGACTAAACAGAAACATTTCTTTTTAACGACTCCCTGTCATATAAAATAACCTACTGTTGATTTTATATGTCGAACCTTTCGGCTTGTGTGGTAAAGGAACTTATCAAATGCACGTAATGTTAGGACTTATAAGTTGTTAGCCTTGGTTAAAATCGCCTGTTACTTCTTTGATCGGATTATTTCGATTATGATTATCGATACTTATCGATGACAATCCGATACAAATCCTAGCTGAAACACTGCCAGGCCCATAAATTACCTTCTTATGAAATTTCATAAAAAGTTGGCGCAGCCGTTTTCGAATCCATTGGGAACGAATTTTCATACACAGACAAATGTCATTTTATACAATAGCAGAGGTAAGCTTCTTTCATCTAGGATTGAACCGGTGTATGAGTTTTATTATCAGCTGTCAACGTTAGAGTATGCATTTTCCGACGTACACTGTTGAACATTTTTTCAAATTTGTCCACTTTTCTCGACATCTATACATGTATAAAGTAGTGGTGTTTGCGCGCACGTGTGGGGGTGTACATGTGTGTGCGTGTGTACAACAATAGTTCACGCAGCAAGCCCCATCATGTCGAAACCTGGCATGATGAAGGCCCTCTCCTACCTCGGGATAGTGCACACCTTTTTTCAAGGTTAAGATCAAATGTCAAGGTCATAGCCTATATAGTATACTTGCTTACAGTCTACACCACTGGACCGATCATGATCAAAGCTGGTATGATGGTGAACTCCATTTTTCAAAGTCAAGGTAAAACGGTAACATCATATTTGGCGCTGCCTTTCATAAACTCCCCAACCTAGGGACCGTGTACGCCCAGTTGTGTTTCATCACCATCCCGGGAATCTGGCACAATGGCGCTGGCAAACTTCTTTATTAATTTGAATCCAATCGCTCTCCTTTATCCTCATCCTCTCAACCAATCTTGATGAAATTTGGCAAGATATTGGCCCCTAACATAGGATACATTTCAATGCACCGTGTCTCTTAATGGTAACTATCCAGAATAACGCTGCTAAAACAATGTAACGGATCATTAATGATTATTTTTTGGGATGCATATAATACATTTAAAACATCTAAGATACTACTGTACCCTTTCTGATACGCATTAAAGATGCCACCCAAACGAAACTGTGGAAGAGGTATTTGCAAAACTAGAGCTAATTGACTAAGGGTTGCTACAATTCGCATTAATGAAAAAGCTTCACATGAAGAAAGGCATCTGGAGCTCAACAGAATTCGCCAAAGAGAAGGAAGAGCAAAATTAAGAAATTTGGAAAGAGTAACCCCACGTGAAGCTACAATAACAAGACATACCACAAGGCGGTTAAATTTATCATACGTTGAAATTCAAGACAATTAAGAAATGATCAGGACAAGGGCGCAATACGACCAGCATATGTAACAAACAATGAGATAACAATAAGATCTACGAGGTCAATAGACAGGAACAAGAAAAAGAGCAAATGAAACAAACGTAGAAACAAAAAGAAGACGTACACGAGGTGAGTTGAGAGAAGCTCAAAGACGAGAAAATTAAGAGAAACCGAACGAATCTTTTCCTAGGACATGAGCGAGTGGCTTCAAAGAGAGAGAGAGAGAGAGAGAGAGAGAGAGAGAGAGAGAGAGAGAGAGAGAGAGTATGACTTTGTCCGAGAGGATAACAGAAAAGGCGGCCGCTAGAAAAGGAATAACTGCCTTGAGACAACAAGAAACAGAAAATTCTAATGGAAAAGGATTGCTCTACCGCAACAAATGACTCTCTAACTACAGCTTACATAGGAAAAATGGACAAAGTATGCCAGCATTGTTAGCTGTAAAAATTTAAAAGAGACCCTAATAATCTAATCTGGCCAGGTTGTGCTTGAAATCTTTCCACCACTGCCTTCATTGCTGCAATATTTGCGCTTAGGCAATAGCCCCATCTCTAAAGAATTTCTGAAAAACTTATAAATACAGTTTTGCAATGGCTTCATTTGCCACAAGAATACAATCAGCGAAAAGTTACTCAACAGCAACTTTATTCCTACCATTTGATGACTCAGCTTGAAATTATTTTATCCTGTACTGAAGGTTGTTTTAACAATGGTTGATTGATATGTTCCGCAAGATAGAAACAGAACACTTACAGTTCCTGAGGCGCGAGCGTCAGACCTTGAGAGCTGACAATTAGTGACAATTGACGGATTATGGAGGATAAGAATCCAGAAGATTGGTCACAACTGGTCCTTCCGACAAATACTCAATTTGACATATGTTTGACCGTCAAAGTAAAACTATGCCTTATGTTAAGCGAATGAGCCGAGCCAACCTCTTCTTTAACGACGAATCCAAAATGGACTGAAATCATACAAAAGTTCTCAAGGAAAGTTTCGTCCAGATATTTTTACAAGAGTATTTAAACAAAGGCAACAAAATCTAATGGAATTTATTAAACAACGAGAATTTGGCAGGTTGCGTGCTTTCCTGTACAGCATAAAATACCAAAACAGAGAACTGCCGCATGCACACATCGCCACCTGTCAGGCCTCGGGAGGACAAAGTTCACCCAGAACAAATGGCTATGGATATCCGCAGATAGGCAGAGATCTCCGACGAGAAAGCCGAACCCTGACCTTTATGCGAAAGTGATAACACACGGTTCTTTGGACAATTGAATTCAAGTTGCCAATATATAATCAACAACAAATGCCCCCCAAAATATCCTAAACAAATTCTTCATTTTATCGAGCAAGGTCAAGGCGCTTATCTCAAGTACAGTCTAAAGGACACCAAAAGATGGAGGCCAAATTGGTACAATAAGGAGGAAGAAAAATAGTCGGTGTGTTCATCAAAAAATCACAAACCAATGAAGTGTTCCTTATAACTGGGCCCTCATCCAGCAGTCCAACGCTCACATCATGTGGAAATTTCTAAATTTCTACCCAAGCGTACAACAAACTCACGCGCGAAAAGCAGGTATCTTTGCTAGTATATATATATATATATATATATATATATATATATATATATATATATATATATATATATATATATATATATATATATTACTATAATAATATTTTTAAAATTTAATATACGCATATAATTACTATAATTATTTTTAATTTTTTATTATATATATAATTATTACTAAAATAATTTTTTATATTATATATATATATATATGTGTGTGTGTGTGTGTGTGTGTGTGTGTGTGTGTGTGTGTGTAAGATCAAATAGTTAATAAAACATGTTAAAAACACTTTGAAAAAGAGTTAAAAACATATTTAATGTGAAAAGGAAACACTTAACAAGTGGATAGTCTTAAGCCGCGGAGTTTCGAAGAAATACTTTTCTTATCACCAGGGGGTAGGAATTAGCAAAATGCGGGATCGGATTTTGCATACAAAAGTATTTGATGAAACTGCAAGTAAGTCAAAGATCTTACTTAATAACAAAAAGTGAAGCAGAATAAATATGGTGGAGAAAAAGGTGATTTCACGTGAATTGATATATTATTTCATATATATATATATATATATATATATATATATATATATATATAATTTTTAAGTGTTGTGTTGGCGTCCCAACCTGAAAATCATGCAATGCCATGTTGATTATTATTGGAAGGCTGATACTTGTAGGCAAACGTAATGAATGGGTGGGTCAGCTGGCAAACCCCCTAGGTTCATGATCAAAGCAAAATAGAAACGATGCGATACATTCTGAAATAAACGACTGAAACTAGGTTCTCGTAAACATCAGTAGCTTTGAATTGGGCAATGGTTTTCTGCATTGACCATCACTGAAGCTGAACCTGCGCGTAATTAAACCCGGCGGTTTGGCAGACAGCCCCCTCTTAATCTGTCGAGTTTTATCATGGAAATAATGTTCATTATTTCATAAATTATGTACGGTAATATATATATTTTTTAAATATTTCCATTTCTTTCTGTATTTGTGCATGACCGAAACTTAAGTCTCCTTTGAGGGGCCGATTTGAGAGCTCTAAATGAGTTTGGAGAAATTAATCGATGTTATTTTTTTCTCATAGGGAGTCATCACAGATGAAGACCCGAAAGCCACTGGAGGATAAGGCTTAGTAAGTGTAAATTAGTTACTGTTTCTACATCGCAATGATCATTATTGGTGGAAATTCGGTAGTATTTGATTATGATATATGGTGTTTCAATAAGAACGTCTTTACATTGGACTTGGAAAAGGCCATATTGTAGACAGCTAGAAAGCAAGCCAGACGACCAGAGTTCCACGAAAGGGCAATTATAGGAAAAAAGTGCTGTTTATGGAATTTGCTTTTAGCTTAAACGAAGATAATGGGAGAAATTGTTAGTAGTTATTGTAACTAGACCAGTGTTTTTTTTCTTGTAAAAGTTTGCCAGCGGGGGCCATGGATTGAGACTCAGACGAGCACTTGCCTTAAAACTTAGGCTAGATAAGCGACAGACTTGCAACATCTTATTTGTGGGGGAAAGTGTATGCCTCCCATGGATATCGGTTGCTGATTATATGTCTATGAATACAAATTAAATAAATAAATAAAGAAAAATATTTTAAGTTATAAGAAATTGAAACTAAAATAATCTTAGTTCAGCACTAAATGGTTTCGAATCTATTGATATGCTGTAGAACAAAATATTCACGCGAAAATCTTTACAAAAAGTTGATTGTCTTTAGCTTCTCTGTTTCTGATACTGTACTTTGTTCATAATAATAAACATATTTATGATGTTGTACTCTTAATGATAATCGTGGTTTGACTCCAGCATAATGCTATCATCTGGACTAGTGTATTTACAATATTACTTTTTAATTTCACCCATATATATATATATATATGTGTGTGTGTGTGTGTGTGTGTGTGTGTGTGTGTGATATTAAACAGTATACGTATGCTTCTAGAATAATAATTTCAAGCTTATAGGGACATGTTCAAGCGTTAACACACTGTTTTTTTATTTCGTATTTAACATTTTTTTTATATTTCAAACAGCCCACCACTTTTGATCACAAAAAATGAACCACAAAAAGCCGTTGAACAAAAAGTGGAAATATTTATTTTGGACAGCGTTTATTTCTGGCACCAATATTCGAAAAAGTTCACGTGAATTATTTTTACCACTTGTGGAAAAACAATTTTTGAACGCGTTAGCGTACATTTCAAACGGCAAAAATACAAGAGGCAATCGATTTCAATATATATTATATATGATTGGAAGCTGAAACAGATGTATTGAACGATAAAAAATAATATTATTAATAGTTCTCATGATAATAATAATATTAATATTTGAAACAAAAATAATACTAAATAAATATAGAAAAATCAACTTATCCTCTGCTTTGGGTAGAGACCTAACGCGCCTATCCACTAGGCCACGGTGAAACGATAACAATAAAGACTAGGGTAACAATCCGAAAAGAATAAATGCACAGTTTTGTGTGTGTGTGTTTTTTTTTTTACTTTATTTCATTAAGTTATTTTATCTTTTAGATTTATAAAGCACGCACTAGTACACAACACTAACCTTTGACTTACAAGAGATTTTAAACTACTGTGCAATGCTAATGGTGAGACTTCATACTTTATTTCTGTAAACAATTCACATTTGCGCCAGAGCAGATAAACACAAATAATAACTGTATAATATTATACATAAATATACATTCCTATTGATTAAGTTTTTAAAATTCAAAGTAATCAAATCCCTGTCATTTACGCCCGAAAGTAATTACACAATCCATACAGTTCTACTTATATATAAAAATCACATTGTCTGTTGGTGAGATCGTTTCCTATGGACTCCAAAAAGGCTGGACCGATTATTTTGAAAATTCACATACATTTACTTTATGGGCATATGAATGTTCTTAGATAAATTTTATGTCGAAATTATTGAACATCGATAATCGAAAACTCTCATTAAAGAACGAAAAGTCAGATTTTCATGAAAGTAAACACTTTATATAGCCTAATATTACAAAGAGATTTGAGACGTTTTATTGCTGCAAAAGTAGAAGAACGCGGCGAATAAAATCGAAGTAGGTGCTTTGAAAGACAGGGGCGCGTTCGAAATTAATGTTTTTGTTTACAGCCTAATTGAACAATGCCACTTTACTTTTGCAGTTTAAACTTTATTACAAATATTATATTTAAATAAATCATCTATTGTTTTTACTGTATTTACTCTCAAATTATCTTACTTTAATTATATATATATATATATATATATATATATATATATATATATATGTGTGTGTGTGTGTGTGTGTGCGTGTGCGCGCAATTTTTGATGAAAGTTATACACACACATATATATATATATATATATATATATATATATATTTATATACATATTAGCAGGACCTGTGGAGATTCCACAACGAACTCTTTCATATATTGATACCAACATTGATATTGACATTTTGTGGATGGTCAGCTTAAATAAAGACAGGCAAATATTATTGTAGCTCTTTTGTTAAAATTGCAAAAGTATTTTGCGAAGCTAGTAGGGACGCCCGGTGTAGCCCGATCATAGAATGCGCTTAGTAATGATATTTTAATTTATGCAGATTTCGTATGTATTGTTATAGAGTCAATATTTTATGATTCTTATATATTATAAAGTTCTTATTGCAAATATGTATGTATATATATATATATATATATATATATATATATCAATATGACTTGGGGGCATATATATATATATCAATATGACTTGTGGGCATATATATATATATATATATATATATATATATATATATATATATATATATATATATATATATATATATATATTGGCCGAGTTCGTTTAGCTATAGTCGAAGCCGAAACAAAAACTCATGAAGTTTTCTTAGTATAATTATATATTACAAAAGAAATAGCAGTTCATAGCAGTAAAACGACAGTCACTCGGAAGAAAAAGGATAATCGTGACACACAAAGTAACACACATATTATCGTATTAACAGCGGGACCTGTGAAAATTCCACAGGGGACTCATTCATATGTAATACATTAATGTTAGCAGTATGTAGATGTTCAACGTTAATAGAGACGCTCTGATAATATTGTAGCTCTTTTGTTAAAACTGTAAATGTATTTATCTAAGCTAGCAGGCACGCCTGATGTAGCCTTATCGCAAAGTACGCTTAAATATTATATTCTAATTCTTGCAGACTGTAACCTAAGTTATAGTCAACGAATAAGCGATTTCACAGATTTCGGTGAAAACTAAGCATGTGAAGTTTGAAAATTCGGTGATCCTTATTAATCGCGGGCAGCGTCCTGTCTTCCTGCTAGTTAATTAATATATATATAATTAACTTATATTTTCTATTTCTTGGTATACATTGTAGTCTTATAAAAAGCTCTTTAGCTTTATAAGTGAAACATAAAATTCACTAATTTTCCTTTGAGAACTCTATCATGTTCAACAAGTCCAAAAATAACGGCAACAATTTTCCTTAAGATAGCAACCAAACAAAACACAAATGAAATGCTTGAAGACGGGAGTTCTTAAGATAATATTTCATTTTAACCAAACTTATTGGATTTGATAATAAATTCCACGAAAATCTTTTATATGCCTTAAAACAAAGCCACAAAACTAAATTTATGAGCAGTTACTCCAAAACGAAAAGAAAAGGCATAAAGAAAGCTTACATAGAGTGTTTCCCGATGACCTTACTGGGTATATACTCCATCACCCGACGTACGGGAATAGCAGCAAAATATCTCCACTCCATAGGTCCCTAAACATCGAGAGATTTTCTTCTCTAATAATTCTTTTCTCAGATTGCATGCTTCTATAATCTCCCCTTTATTCCTGTATTTTTAGTAATCACTTGCAAAATTGTGAATTCAATGTAAACGTAAATACCTGTCTGCCCTGCTCCCAAGCATAGCTTCCACCTATAAATCTGGTTTCTATCAAAGTAACACCTGGCGTTTTAGTGGTAGTATGTCTTGTTTAGGGCGAATATAGACAACAAAAGTAAGAACAGTTATTTTAAGATTTTAGTGTCTTCATACGAAAACTGTAACAATGACTGACCGCTTTTGAGCAACGCGCCCAAAAAATATGAATGAGTTCATAACTGGGATCAAGGAAGTGGAGTACAATAGTTGTCAGATACCGATGAGGTGTGATAAACACGATTAACTCAATTTATCCTTGTTTCTAAGTAGGTTAAGACCTGGGCAAATATCTCTAAATCAACAAAAATGAGAAATATTTTTAGGTGAAATATGAAATAATCTTTTGGGAAAGAAAAGTTTCAGATATCCGGGGACCTTTACAGTAAAGGGACAGGATTTTGCTGTAATAGAATTTACTGTAAGTATATATATATATATATATATATATATATATATATATATATATGTGTATATATATGTATATATATATATATAATATATATATAAATATATATATATATAATATATATATATATATAAATATATATATATAAGATGTATATATACACATATATGATGATGATGATGATTGCAACGCCTTATCAGACGAGTGGCACTCCCTCAGACGCTTAATGCCCATGAGCCCAAATGCCTGAGGGAGTATATCTACAAAGATAATGTTACAGAGTTTTAGCTTTGTACGACGGCTAAGTCTCTTTCTCTCTCTCTCTCTCTCTCTCACACACATCTCTCTCTCTCTCTTTCGCTCGCTCTCTCTCGGTTCAAAATGTTGAGATCGAGCAACAAGCAAGAGCAAAATAGCCAGCAACAAGTTAAACTGCAGACCAGCTTAATGCGGGTAGGGGTCTCTCACTTTATGGATTTTTAAATCAGAGATTTGCTTCTCCTAGAAAGGTTGTCTTCACCACGGTTTACCGGATCCCTCTCCATCCCAACACACACACACACCCACACACACACCCACACACACACACACGCATATATATATATATATATATATATATATATATATATATATATATATATATATATATATATATATATATATATATATATATATAGGAAATTTATTACTGTGAGTCCAGAATGAGTTTACAAATTGTTTCAACTAGAGGAAAATCCTCAAAGAGAGGAAAAATCCAACTAGCATCATCAGAATTCATAGATGGACTAAGTTATAAAGTCAAATAAAAATGGAAAGATCGTAGATAAAGGGGAGTTAGAAAAGAAGGGGGAGTGGTGGGGGGAAGACGTTGGAGTTTAAAGTAGTAGGAGTGTATTAAAAAAAGAGAGGGGTTTATAATTAAATATTAATTATGTGTAAATTCTTATATACGTGTTTTTTAACGGTTTAAACTTAAAAGACGCTACTTTTGTTGATAACGGCATAAGTAACAGTTAATTTAAAGGATCACCATGGCAACAGGTTGGAGAGTTAATGTTAGTGAAGGAACGGGTTGAAAATGGGGTTTAAAGTAATTTAGCCGGGCGGGGAGAGATTGAAAGATATTTATTGTTTATAAAATGGAAAGAAGAAGAAAAGGAAAAATAAGTTAATGAATTATACTTTACAGGTTTATTTTAATAGTGTAATGATATATATAATTAAATATAATAAATAAATTAGCCGGGCAGGTAGAAATAATACGTTACAGGTTTATTTTAATAAAATAAAATAAAATAGGTGAAGGAACGGGTTGAAAATGGGGTTTAAAGTAATTTAGCCGGGCGGGGAGAGATTGAAAGATATTTATTGTTTATAAAATGGAAAGAAAAAGAAAAGGAAAAATAAGTTAATGAATTATACTTTACAGGTTTATTTTGATAGTGTAATGATATATATAATTAAATATAATATATATATAAATAAATTAGCCGGGCAGGTAGAAATAATACGTTACAGGTTTATTTTAGTGAAATAAAATAAAATAGGTGAAAGCTTAAGTAAGTAACTTAAATAATAGGAAAAAAAACATTTTTAATAAGTAACACACAAATATAAGCACACGCATAAATATGTACAGCAAATGCACATACGTAAATGGGGGAAAAGCACATGCGTGATCACACATACATATATATATATATATATATATATATATATATATACACAAACATACATATACAAACACATATATATATATATGTACACATACACAGATACGTAAAAATACACGCATATATACATATATAAACATATATGCAAATACACATACATCCAGATGCAAACACTTACACATACATATATATATACATATACATATACATACATATATATATACATATAAATATAAATTAGCTGGGAGGGGGGGGATTGAAAAATATTTTATAAATAATTTTTAAATTTTCAGGCGTTGTAGTTGAAGGAAAGAGAGAAAGAGAAAAATATAAATTAATGAATTATAAGTTACAAGTTTATTTTACTAATATAGAAATAGGTAAGAATATCAGTAAGTTAATCAAATAATAAAATTCATAAAATTATTAGGGAGATATTTATAATTAGTGAATAAAACACATACACACAGAAAAACACACACACAAATATACATGTAGAAGATACGTAACCAAATACAAATATATATAAAAAAACACATACATATACACACATGTAGAAGATACGCACAAACACAAATACATATATATACATACATATACACACACACATATATATATACACACATATAAATACATACATACACACACATATACATACATATACAAACACACACATATACACACGCACACACACATATATATATATATATATATATATATATATATATGTGCACATATATATACATATATATATATATATATATATATATATATATATATATATATATATATATAAATTAGCTGGGCAGGGAGAGATTGAAAAAATTATTTTTTTGTTTTTAATTTATTATTTATAGTTTTTTGAATTGTCGGGCGTTAAGTTGAAAGAAAGAAATGAGAAATAGAAGGGTAAATAGGTGAATTATACGTTATAGGTTTATTTAATAAAGTAAAAAAACTAAGGATATCAGTAAGTTAATTAAATAATAAAAATTAATATAATTATTAATAAAATGTAGATAGTAAGTAGATAACAAAAACACACAAATACATACACATGAGTACACATGTAAAAAATACACACATCAATGGGGGAGGAGCATGTGCTTGAGTATATGTACAAACACAAATACGAAAAATATGTAAATAAGCTTCGTGTTAAAAAATATGATAATTATTATTGAAAGAATTAGTAAGAGGTAAATATAAGAGAAAAGCGTATTATATATGTTATATGTAGATGGTAAATTAAATAATTAATTAAAATAGAAGGTAAGTAAATGATTAGTTGTTAACAAGTAGATAATAGACCGAGAGGCAAGTCGAAGGATACCAATTGTGATAAGTACGTAATTGAAATAATAGAAATCGAGACCTAATTATGGAAATAGCCAATAAGAGACTATGGGGCGAGAACCTTTAAATAATGACATAAGGAGTGATTAAGGCAAAGGGGGGGTACAAAAATGAGTTTGGTAAAGTGTGTGTGTGTGTGTGTGTGTGTGAATTTACACATAATTAATATTTAATTATAAACCCCTCTCTTTTTTTAATACACTCCTACTACTTTAAACTCCAACGTCTTCCCCCCACCACTCCCCCTTCTTTTCTAACTCCCCTTTATCTACGATCTTTCCATTTTTATTTGACTTTATAACTTAGTCCATCTATGAATTCTGATGATGCTAGTTGGATTTTTCCTCTCTTTGAGGATTTTCCTCTAGTTGAAACAATTTGTAAACTCATTCTGGACTCACAGTAATAAATTTCCTATATACTGCTCTGACTACACATTGAGCACTTTAGTCCGGTTTTTTTTTTCACCACTGGTAAATAAATATATATATATATATATATATATATATATATATATTAAATTAATTTATACAAACCTTGATTGCTACATATGTGTATACATGTTTCTGTAATCACTCGCGTTGGAGGATTACTTCTTCAGGCCAAGAATTATCGTCGAGAACCGATATTTCAAACAAAAACATTTTCTTATTTCGTTTACAAAGTTAGTTACATGGGTGGGGGTTATGAGCGGAGAGATGCTAAGTGAGGTCTTTAAAGATAATAAACCTCTTTTTATTTCCCTTTTTTTCTTTTTTATATTCTCTTTTCAAGTTTATCCATCCCACTTTTTGGTTTTTACGCCATAAGATACTTGAGAATTTAGTATTTGTGTCTCGCGGTCAGTAAATTAAAAACATTCCTTATGGCTATTGAGTACTGACCGGTGTCTTTCCTTCCGCGCGCGCGCATATATATACACACACACGCACACACACACACACACACACACTAGAAGCAAACATATGCTTATACCTATACTCAGGAGTGGATATACACTGTTCGCTGTATTTTACTCACACACACGGACTGAAAACATTTGGTTCTGATTTTTTGCAATGAAAAATAACTGGGTACTCATACAGAGAGTAATCCGTGCTGAAATAACGTGATTATTAAAAAAAAAAAAACATTCTTTACATGGGGAGGGGAGGATGTTTTGTACCTATTCTGTACTTTAACCTTACAATTGAATAAAGAAAAATATCATAAAAACTTTAATTAAATGTGTAAATACGATTTAAAAAAATAGCGCGTATCACTCTGCATCAGCACCAAGAACTGTTTATAGATTTATAAATTCGGTTTGGTTTAATGAAAGGATAGGTATTAAGACACATTTTGGTTGGTTGTTAGTGCAATGAACAAAAATCTTTGACGAAAATAAATGTAAGTTAACGCTGAACAAAAATGTGACTTGAGGCAAATAAGAAATGGTTCCTTACTTGCAACACCAATAGAATAACAAAAAAATAATAATAAATGTGTAAATGTAGGAATATTAATGTCAACTGTATAACAATTTGTTTCTACGCAATAGAAAATAAAACAAGAAATCCTTCAATACCGAGTGTTTATGTTAAGATATTTGTAGAGTGGTCGTGAAGTCACGAAAAGATGGCATCAAATAATACCAAATAAAAAAAATAGAATTTTCTCTTGGGTACGTTGAGTGTGAAATTCCCGCGCAGACCTCAAAAAGAAATTTCTTAAGCATCAGAAATTCACTGAAACCTTAGTAATTATGTTTGTCAGCTTTATAGCTTATGCGCTTCCTGTACCGCGTACATTTGGATATATTAATTTTAAAGGCCGATTCTACGGTTTACGATGTCTTTCGATTATTAAACTTTTAAGTGAAAGTTCATAGTAGTTACAAAAATCCTTCACTCGCGATATTTAGAACGGTGATATAAGTAACAAGGATATTAGAAAAGCATAATGAACAAAGAATTAGTAAAGCTGCAGAAAATCTCCGAAACCTGCGCGTATGTTTTTAGTTATGACGATAATGAACTGAACAATTCAACTTGAACATCAGACGAACTTTTCATGTTTGCTGACACCATGCTAAGAGGAAGAAAGAGTAAAGTACTTGATCTTTATTTCTCATCGAATCTTTCTTGGAGTTCATATATTAAACCCAATTCTTTTTCTATTTCTCGTAAAATCGGTTCTCTCTATCGTTCTAAACACTTTCCTACACTCGAGGCGATTCTATATCTTCACAAATCTATTATCAGACCATGTATCCAGTACTAGTGTCAATTTCGGGCTTACACCTTTGTGTCCAATTTGAAGTATCTTAGTAAATTAGACAAAAGTATCCGTCATGTGATTGACCCCCCTTTATGTTTGCATCAACTTTTCTCTGACAGACGTAATGTTGTTAGTCCCAGTATTTTCTACAAATAATAACATGTGTTCCTCAGAATTGTCTGATCCATTCCTTGCATTTTATTTTTTGTTCATTTTAATCATTAGTCTATTGGCCTTCATTAATTCGCTGTTTTTATACCTTATTGTTATAGAGCTTCTTATTTCAGTAGCTTTTTCTAAAGACTGTTGCTTGTAGAACTCTTTTCTCGCTCATTGTTTTCCCCCTAACTACAGCCTCGGATTTTTCATGACTACGATCAATAGGCGTTTCCTGTTTTTACAATAATCATATTGAATTCTTGTTAGCTCCATACATCGTGACTTCATGATTTGTCTCGAGCAATTTCCATAGAAAAAAAAGCAAACTTTAAAAGTTGGAACATGACGTCATATACACGGTATTTGCTCTATTTATATACATAAATTGATATTTTATAATGCGTTATAACTTTCTAAATGCATTTTATTAGCTTCTTGAACTTAAAAACAATAATATTCAAATATCTGTGTAAGTAAATCTGTGTCTGTAAATCAAAGTAGATTTAAACGAACATTAATGAACGTTTCACGCAGAAAAAATATTGTACATGTGACTATTAACATTACTATTAATTCTGCACCCTGCGTAATTATTCTTGTGTTTTAATATAAATTCACGCATGAGCAAAATCCCCGGTCTATTATTGTACTTTAATATGAATCCACGCCTGAGCGAAACCCCCGATTAATCCCTCAAAACAAAAGAAAACAAAAGAAGTGGATATCATATATTTCTTTTATCTGTTGACCAGGTTAATTTAAATGAAATTCATAACCGAGAGTAATAGGTTTTCCTTGCGGTTTTGTTTTAAAAGGACATCAAAGTTTTACGATTGAACTTTTCCTATATAGTATAGAAATAAATAACAAGAATAGGAATAAAATAATAGGAATAAAAGCCAAGACACTTCATTGAAATCCAAATTTCACACATGAGTATTAAGTATTTGTAGAAGAATATGACCAGGTGTGGTCACTTTGTCAGCTCTTGTTCAGAAAAGCCACTCATTCATTCGAATGAAAGAAATCGTGTCTATACATGAAGCCACCACCAAAATGTAAGTTTTTTTTAAATATTATTTATTGTATTATGATGGCCCCATACTGAATATCAAGGCGAACCTACGATATAAGTATAGGAATAGGAAGTGAAATATATCTATCTATCTAACTCTCTCTATATATTGTTCATTATATATATAATATATATATATATATATATATATTATATATATATATATATATACACACACACTTCATCTGTAAAAATATATATGGAAATTTAAATACTAAAACATTTCCGCATTGAACTCTCGTGATTACCATTGCGATATATATATATATATATATATATATATATATATATATGTGTGTGTGTATATATATTTATATATATTATTTATATATGTATATATATTAAATGTATATATATATTATATATGTGTGTGTATATATGTCAATATATTTTATATGTATGTATATATGTGTATATATATGTATATATTATATGCATATATAGATATGTGTATATATATGTATATATATCATATGTATGTATATATGTGTATATATATGTATATATGTGTATATATATATATATATGTATATATATTATATGTATATATATGTATATATATTATATGTATGTATATACGTGTGTATATATATTATATGTATTTATATGTGTATATATATTATATGCATGTATATATGTGTATATATATTATATCTATGCATATATGTGTATATATATGTATATATATGTATATATATATGTATATATATTATATGTATGTATATATATGCATATATGTGTATATATGTATATATATATATTACATGCATGTATATATGTGTATATATGTATATATTACATGCATGTATATATGTGTGTATAATATATATGTATAATTATACATATAAATATATATGTATTATATATATGTATATATATGTAAATATATATATATATATGTATAATTTATATATGTATATATATATTATATGTATGCATATATATATGTATATATTATATGTATGTGTATATATATGTATATATGTGTATATATATGTATACACATGTATGCATATATATGTATACCCATGTATGTATATATATATTTCTATATATATGCATATATGTGTATATACATATATACGTATATATATGTATACATGAATATGTAAATATATATATATATATATATGTGTAATATATAACTACTTTATTTACTCACATGAATTAATATACGAAACTTTAAATTAATGCATAATCTTTAAGTATTTACTTCAACATGCTCAATACCTAGGTAGAACTATTTAGTATGTTATAAAATATATGTGGTGATTAAGCTACACGGAATATTCCGCCTTTCAGCCACTCTAGGATTCTTCAGGCTTATGCTAGAGTGGATGAAACGTGGAATATTCAGTTTAGCTTAATCGCCGTATATATAATATATATATGTATATACAAATAATTCCTCACAAATAATTGGGTATGCAGTTCCCACACTGACATCAAACTGTGCACTTCTTGCCTCTATAGACAGACGACGGTCTTATCCAAGAAATTGTTTATTTGGTCAATCAACTTCCTTACTCCCAGCACACATCTCAATATTTCTCGCAGGCTCTCTGCCTTCCTTGAATTTCTTGTGTCACTTGAAAACTGATGGTCGAATCGTGCAAGATGGTCCGAACTTAGTCTGAAGCTACCCATACGTTTCTGTGGCAGTTTTTCCAAGTTTAAAACAGACTTGTATTACACATCGTCCTTCTGAAATATCCTCGCGCCAGGATTTCATTTTTTAAATTCACCAGGCTTGACAATCAGGCTTTAGTAGGGTGTATTTCAATTCCTGTTGTAGTTGGTGCTTTAAACCTGAAAGCATAAAAACTGGTCAGTTATCTCATAAGATGTATAAAAATAACATATTGAGTTTTCAAGGGTCTCCGATAATTTTAAATATACAAAAAAGGTGTGGAAAACTATTGAAGACGCCTCGTATACATTCTTAGGCCATAACTGTCATATATTCCTGGAGCGCAAAATACACTAGAGAAAAGATAACAAACATATAAACGAGATATAAAAAAATAGCTTGAATGCATTATTCTCTCATTCATTGCAGTATGATCATTCTTTGAACTTCAAACAAGCAAATATCGTTAAATTTATTTTGAATTAACTCGACGAAGACAAAAACTTCTTAGAGCAACGTTTATTGCAAAGTCAAACACAATTAAAACGTTCGGGGATTTCTACGAGTTAGCGTCTTTGAAAAGTGACATCATATTAAAAGAACAGAATATAAATTTAGACACAGGTAATCTTGCTGCATAAAAATATCAACTAAAAGAATTAATATATAAAATAAGCAAATAAACAACAAAACAAAAACACGACCATTTCATTTCAATTAACACATAAACGATTAATATAAAACGGCTGTATTTATTTCAACAAGACCACAGACCGCATCATATCTTAGATATCTAAACAGCTATATGATTTTTAGGCAAACAAGCTCACTCCACAACGACTTATACATTTTGAAATGCCTACTACCTTGTTCGTTCCAATATACAATAAAAAATCGTTTTGACAAGCATGGTTATATATATTGTATTGGTATTTTCTTCAATGTGACGATTCTGAGGAATCTTAAAATAAAGACGAGACTTCATGAACATATCAATCATGTTGTAACTTTTTATGTCGCCATCTCTTAGGAATATTGTATCCCTTTTTTATTATACATATATTATTTCCTTTTTGTGAATTGACTGTTGCTATTACTTCAATTGAGTTGAATGCAAAATAGATTCATCTATTGAGGTAATAACTAAATGATTGATCTCGTGCTACAAACAGATAGTGTCACGACTAAGTGTTAACTGAAGTAAAAGAATAAATTGCAAGATGATCAACATCAGAAAATTTAGAATATTTTTTTTTAAATTACATTTTCACCCCAAACAAGGCACATTGCCACTTTGGTGTAGGGGGCTACTATCAGGGGAAACAACTACTGGGGTACTATGTAGGGATTTACGCAGCAAGATGTGTTCATTTTGCACTTAATCTTCTGCATGTCAGTACAGTTGGGGAAGCAGTTACCTGGAATGGAATTCCAAAGTCTAGCGGTTCTGGGGAAGAAACTACTGGAGTAGAAAGATCTTTTACATCTCGGGATTTCTACAGTGTGGGGGGTGGGATTTTGCAGCTTGTCGGGTCTGTTGAGGGTGTTCACTTCGTGAGGGACAAGTGCTTGCAGTTCATCAGAACATTCACCATTAAAATACTTGTAGAACAGGAGAGGGATGCAAAGTTTCGTCGATGGGACAGAGGCTGAAGCTTAGATGCCAGTTCAGGGCCTATCAGATTTACGACTCTCTTTTAAACCATGTCAAGGAGCGAGAGACTAGTAGCCGATGCACCAGCCCAAATATGACAGCAATACTCCATACATGGGCGAATGGTAGCCTTACAGAGGTACAGAATACTTTCGGGTGTTAGTAGTTTTCTAGCACGGTAGAGAGAGTCCTCCTTCCTTGCAGCGGCCCTGGCAATGCTCTCGATGTAATTGTTCCAACTCATGTTTCCTGTGAACGTTAGGCCAAGGAGTTTTAAAGATTTACTCTCAGATAAAGAGTCGTTGGCCATTGCTATAGGTGGTAGAGAAGGTTTCTTGTAATTATTGAATGAAACCAGTTTAGTCTTGGCGGCATTGAACGTGACCATCCATTTTTGTCCCCATTCCACTACAGATCGGAGATCATCCTCTAGTGTTTCTGCCATTACTTTAGATATATGTTCATTTGTCGTGCCTGCTATAGAGTGTGGTGTCATCAGCATATGTACCCATCTCAGAGGCAATTTTGTCGGGGAGGTCATTTATGAATATCAGGAACAGTAGAGGTCCAAGGATAGATCCCTGGGACACTCCTGCATTTATATCATATTGTTTAGATGTACGACCGTCGAGGACAACCTGGATTTTTCTCTTATCTAAGAAGGATTTAATTATGTTAAGTATTCTACCAGTGATACCGTATGATCTAATCTTCCTGAGGAGACCCTCATGCCATACTCTGTCAAAAGCCTTAGATATATCTAGAGCTACCGCTCTGCCCTCTCCCGCTTTGTCCAGTGAATGGAATATGCGTTCAGAGATTACAGTGAGGATGTCTGCTGTGGAACGGGCTTGTCTAAATGCATATTGTTGGTCGGTCAGAAGTTTAGCATCTGTAAGGTGCTGGACTAGAGCATGGTTAACTAAGGTCTCAAATAGTTTGGCAAAAAGTGGGAGGAGGCTAATAGGGCGATAATTTAATGGGTCAGTTCTTTCGCCAGAATTCTTGAATACTGGTACCACAGAAGCAGGTTTCCAACAGCCCGGAAAGCAAGATTCATTAAGGTATTTGTTGTAGAGTTTGGAGAGAACTGAAGCTACTTCGGCTGAGCACTTTTTTTAATAGCACAGCTGGGATGAGATCGGGTCCACATGCTTTTGAAGTGTCAAGGTTTTTTATGATAGCATGCACCTGAGTAGGGGTGATTTTCAGATCGTCTAGCGAGGCGTCTGTCCGAATAGGAAATTGAGGTAGGGGTGGTTGGAAGGGTCCAGTGTAGAGTTTGAGGCAAACCGACTGGCAAGAATGTTAGCGTTTTCGGTTGCTGAGCAAACAACCTCGTGATTGTTGGTTAGTGGGGGAATTGTTGATTGCCCATTATTTATTACACTGTTGTAGATTTTCCAGAAGTCACGAGTTCCTAGTTTTTGTGCTTCGATGCGTTTTTAGTGGTTTCCGTAAATTCCATCTTAGCTGTCGCTATTTCTTTCTTAAGGTTACTTCTAGCTTCTATGTACTTCTGTCTGTTTGAACTGGACTTATGTCGATTAAACCTGCGGAATGCATGCTGCCTTTGACCAATGGCAGTTGCGCACGTCGAAGTAAACCATTGGGGATAGTGGGGCTTACTATAGAATTTCCGCATGGGAACATGCGCTCGATTGCAGTTTTGAACCATTCAGTGGTCTCGTTTGCACACTGTTCAGCAGGAAGAGAAAAACTATTTCCCCATGGGGCGTCTCTGATAAGATCTCTGATGGCTTCCCAGTCAGCCTTTTTATAATATCTCGTTGTTTTGAGCACTGGCTCTTCAGTTTTGGGTCTAGAGTTTAGGGCGATTTCAACCATTATCACGGCATGATCAGCGTTCCCAAATTGGATGTCGGCTTTCGTTATACAATCATCAGGAACTGTGGTCAAAAACAGATCTAAAAGTGATGCGTGTTGTTCTCCCTGATCAGGGAAACTGGTTGGAAAAGTGACAATTTGTGATAGGGAGTGAGATATAGAGAAGCTATGAGTTGCGCTGCCCGCTGCATCTGTGTAAGTAGAGAATCCAAGCCAGTTTGTGTGATGGACATTAAAGTCACCAAATACATGTACTTGGGCGCTAGTGTCGAAGGAGAGTGCTGCGTCTATGCTGTCAGATACTTTGTTTATTATGGTGCAGGCTTGGGTCGAGGGAGAGCGGTAGAGAAAGTAAAAGTAGCTAATGTTTTGCCGCATAATTAGTCTAAAGCACATAAAGGCTTGATCATCCGTTTCTAGGCTTGTTTCTCTAGTCAAGGGAAGGGTATTGCGAATGTAAACTCCAAGTCCGTGCATATGTCTGAGTCCTTACGGCAGAGTGGGAGATATCCAGGCATGTTAAAGTAGGTAGAGGGGATGGAGGAGTGTAGGTTAGTCTAACTTAGTGCTAAGATATCCGGGGTATTTGTAAGGAGAAATGCTTCAACATCAGCTAAATTAGTTCTAAGCCCACGGATATTTGTGAATGCAAGCATCAAGGGAGGAGGCAAGTTGGATGTGTTTGACCCTAAGCCTGGTTTAAGCTTATTTTTATATTGTACTATCATCATATTTTTAACGAGTTTCAGTTAGGTTAGGGGGAGCTGAACAGGAGGTTATGCAGAGTATCACACATGCATCACAAGTAGACCATCAGCTGACCCTCCATCACCTAGGACTGTGGCCTCAGGAAAGCCCACCGGGAATGAGTGCAGGGTCCCTTTCCATGCGCGACATGGCACTGCAAACATCCCGATATTATACAACTGTTGATGGAGCAGCCGCTCTAAGCGCTACCAAAGGGTTAGGGCTCCTGTACTACCAGTCGGAAACAGCAGCCAGTAACTGCCAATCCGGTACCCTCAACCCATCAGAGGAAGGTCAATCCAATCTAATTGCTCAGGCATATATGGTACTCAATCACTCTCAAGTGGCCAGCTTTAGGGGTGGGGTGTGTCGGGAGTGGGGAGACGACGTTCATTGCCCTAGACAAGAAACAAGATCTCCCACTGGGTGTTTCTGTCGAATCACTGTGATAGTATCTCTGCGACTGACTAATAGGCAAAGAAGGAGTATGGAAGCCGGGCGAGAGACAGAACCTATCTACTACTTAAGCAATTTAGGTTTGCAAACCGGTAATTTGTTTGAATCACCAGCTCTAGGAAGGTTGTCATCCAAGACTGAAGAGGCCTCCCTCCCCTTTGGTTTAGTTTCAGAGTTTTCCTTCTCCTAGACAGATGATCTGAAAAGATCTACTGGGTCCGTAACCACTGAGAGTGTTTGCTCCGCGCCTGGGTTCTAATCCAGCTATTTCTGCGACCCCACGTAGTTAGTTAATGTTACTGGGTTAGTTCGTAGAGGTTATATATCTGCTGAATAGGTAGTTTGTAGAGGTTATATATCTGCTAAATAGTTACACACCTCAAAGTGAATTAGGACATTGTTATTTCATTGTTACTGGATAAAGGGGTTGAGTAGAGTTCATGCAGTGTAAGCAATTATTATTGTAAGAAGGCTTGTTAGGAGATAATGTGGTTTCAGGCTTTTCCTTTATATATATATATATATATATATATATATATATATATATATATATATATATATATATATATATATATATATATATATAGATATATAGATATTTTTTTATTTATTAATGTTCGGTTGGGTCTAGGATAACATTAAAGTGTGAGTAGGTGCTAAGAATTGAACTGCGAGTTTAGCCCAAAGTATATTTTAGATGTCAGCAGGGCTTAGAAGCGAGTGCAATATAGTACGGATATATACGTTTCTCATTCATCATATGCTTTGTGATTACATTGAGCTTCTTATATGAGGATTTGTATGTGTAAAAAAGAAATATAAGTGAATAAAGACCATTTCATCAGATATATATATATATGTATATATATATACATATATATATATAAATATATATATATATATATATATATATATATATATATATATATATATATATATATATATATATATATATACATAATTTTAGTAGGTAGGAAAAAAAGCCAGTATCTTTTTGTTTTCCTTAAAGAAAAAGATAGTAGCAGAACAAATAATCGACTGAAAACAATTAAAAAATATATGGTCAACACAGTACCAAAAGAAAAGTGCGTTTTTCTTCTTTGGATTATATTAAAGTTTAATAATAAATAACGTATTTAAAACAAAAATACTGTTAAATCGGTAATGTAATATAAACTTTGGCAAAGACCAACGTTTGTTCTGAAAGATCGTGCACATCTTTAAAACTAGTATTATGATACAGGACTGAAGTAATTATTTTTATTATACTTTTCGCAGTTTAATTAATTTATCTTCTATTAATATATAATATAATATATATATATATTATATATATATATATACATTACATATTATATATATTATATTATATATATATTCTAAATATATTCTATATATTATATATGTGTATATAAACATATATTACACAAATATATAATATATGTATATATGCATATATTACATATAAATATATTATATATACATATGTGTTATATAAACATATATATTATATAAATAATATATACATATATATTATTTATAGATCATATATGCATATATATTATATATTCATAAATATATAAATATATTATATATCATATCATATATATTAACATATATATTATATACATATCATACATATATCATATATATCATACATATTAATATATATCATATATATAAATGCATATTTATATATATATGTTTATATCTGTATATACATATATATTATATATATATATATATCATACATATCATATATATATTATATATATATATTTATATATCATATATATATCATATATATATCATAAATATATCATATATATCATATATATATATTTATATATATCATATATATATCATATCTATATCATATATATATTTATATATATATCATATATATATTTATATATATAACATATATCATATCTATATCATATATATATTTATATATATATATCATATATATATATTTATATATATCACATATATCATATCTATATCATATATATATTTATATATATATCATATATATATATTTATATATATCATATATATTTATATATATCATATATATATATTAATATATATCATATATATAATATATATATTTATATATATATCATATATATCATGTATATATTTATATATATAATATATATCATATATATATATTTATTGATCATATATATATCATATATGTATATATTTATATATATCAAATATATATTTATATATATATATCAAAAATATATATATTTATATATATATTTGATATATATATTATATATATATCATATACATATATATATCATATACATATATATATATCATATACATATATATATATATGTATATATATCAAATATATATATTTATGTATATCATATATATATTTATATTTATCATATATATATTTATATATATCATATACATAATATACATCTATATATATCGGTATATATATGTATATATATATCACATATATATTTATGTACATCATATATATATTTATATTTATCATATATATATTTATATATATCATAAATATATATTTATATATACCATATATATATCATATATATTTATATCATATATATATATCATATATATTTTCATATACAATGCGTTACTTGCTTTATTGCAGATCACATTTTCCTTGATAACTTTTCTATTACTAAACGTAATTAACTGAAATTTTGTACAGCTATGGAAAACACATTGATAAGTTAGTCCATAAAATTTTATCTAAATATTCTTCCTAGTGTAAAAGTTATAACAATTTTTGAAAAATATGAAATTTTTACTGTTTCTCGCTTTATTGCAACGTATTGAAAATACAGTTTAAAAGTAATAAAAGTATGAATTTATTAGTTAATTTAATTCAAATTATTAACAATAACATATATATAACCATTTAGAAATCAAATACAACCCACAAAGCGTGACATTTTAACGAAAAACGAATTATTTATCAACATAATTTCCCTTCCTTGCAATCACCTTAAACAGTCTATTATCAACAGATGATATTAGTTTTTTTATTTGAGAAGGTGTTATAGTCCTAGACACTTCAAGAATTTTATTCCAAAGGGCATCTTTTGATGTGAATTGCCGTCCTCCTTCATAAACCCCTCTTTTCAGAATTGACCAAAAGTTCTCTATTGGGTTCAGGTCAGGAGAACAAGGCGACCAGGTCATGATAGTTTCGTTTTTGATCCACAGAGACTCAAGGTAGGATTTGGTAGCTTTTGCAGCGTGATATGGACCGTTATCGTGCATAAAAGTAAGGCGTCTACGACGAAGAAGTGGAAGGTCGTCCAGCCAAGATGACAAATGCTCTTCCAAAAACTGGATGTATGTTTGGCTGGTAAGTTTAACGCCGTCAGGCACTCTGAAGGGACCTAAGAGTTCATCTCCAACGATTCCAGTCCAAAACATACCTCCTCCCCCTCCTTGTTGACGCCTGATACGATATGACATAGGATCTCCCTTAGGACTCCAAACTTTAGCCCATCCATCTGGACCATCCAGCGTGGCTCTCGATTCATCCGTGAATAAAACTTGTTGAAAGTCTCTTTCCATGTATTTTTGTGCCCAAGCTATGAGTTTTTTCATGTTGGTTTTGTTCAAAGGAGGTTTTGAAATGGGTTTTACGTTTCTTGCAATTTCGTTTAAAATATTACATCTTGTTTTTCTTGACATTGCAGCAACGCCATCTTTTATAAAAATATACCTGCTGGTGTCATTTGGGTCCTTATTGACTTCTTTGCTTATTTTTCGCATGTCACGAGGAGAAATGACCTTTCTTTTGCCCTTATCCTTACGTGGTAAAATCTTTGGCTTCTCCACAAAGGATGCAACAGTTCTCTTATCTCTACCAAGTTCTTCTGATAACTGGAGAATTGGAAGACCATCTGCAAGACCAGCCGTCATCCTGTTCTTCTCTGGTGCAGTCAATCGTCCATTTTTAGGCATTTTTAGAACTCCTGCAATAAAGCGAGAAACAGTAAAAATTTAATCTTTTTCAAAAATTGGTATAACTTTTGAACTAGTTAGAATATTTGGATACAATTTTATAGACTAACCTGTCAAAGTGTATTCAATGGCTGTACAAAATTTGAATTAATTATGTTTAGCATCTAGAAAGTTATTAAATAAAATATGATCTGAAATAAAGCAAGTAACGCACTGTATATATATATATATATATTTCATATATATATGATATACATATATTTATATAATATATATATCATATATATATATATTTAATATATATATTTCATATATATATATTTAATATATATATTTCATATATATATATATATTTCATATATATATATTTCATATATATATATATATATTTCATATATATATATATATATATATCTAATATATATATATATATTAAATATATATCAAATATATATATATTTCATAAATATGATATATATATATAATATATATATCATATATATAATATATATATCATATATATCATATATATATTATACATCATATATATCATATATATATCATATATATATCATATATATCATATATATATATCATATATATATATCATATATATACCAGATATATATATGGATATATATCAGATATATATATATATATATATATATATATATCATATATATATATATAGGTATGTAAGATATAGATCAAAAATATATATATATATATATGTAGATATCATATATATATATATTTATATATCATGTAAATATCATATATATCATATATATAATATATATATTTATATATATCATATATATATTCATATATATATATATCATATATATTTATATATATACTATATATATTTATATATATACTATATATATTCATATATATCATATATATTTATATATATCATATATATATTCATATATATATCATATATATTTATATATATCATATATATATATTCATATATATATCATATAAATTTATATATATCATATATATATATTCATATATTCATATAAAGATCGTATATATATATATAATAAATATAATAATATATATATCGTACGTATATATCATATATATATTCATATATATATAATATATATATCATATATATATGAATATATGTATATCATATATATATAATATATATATCATATACATCATATATATCATATATATAATATATATATTCATATGTATAAATATATAATATATATATAATAGTTATATCATATATATATTCAGATAAATAATACATATATCATATATATATATTCATATATATATCATATATATACCAACATATCATATATATCATATATATATCATATATATGATATATATTTTTATATATATATTTTTATCATATATATATTTATATATATATTTATATATATCATATATATATTATTTATATATCATATATATAGATACATATATCATATATATATTCACATATATCATATATATTTATATATATATCATATATATCATATATATATATATTTATATATTATATATATATATATATATTTATATATATATATTTATATATATTTATATATATATCATACATATTTATATATATATCGTATATATATCATATATATTTATATATATAATATATATATATCATATATATTTTTACATATATCATATATATATTTATATATATATTTATATATATATCATACATATTTATATATATATCATATATATATATCATATTTATATGTTTATATAATATATATTTATTATCTATGTTTATATCATATATATTTTATATATATATATATTTATATCATATATCATATATATATTATATATATTTTTATCACATATTTTTATATATATCATATATGTATTCATATAATATATATATTATATGTATTTATATCATATATGTTTTGTATATGTTAATTATATATATATATATATTATTATTTATATCATATATATATTTATATATATCATATATATATTTGTATATATCATATATATGTTAATATATATCATATATATATCATATATATATATATATATGTATATGTATATCATATATATGTTTATATATATCACATATATTATATGTATATTCATATATATATATCATATATATATATTTATATATATCAAATATATATATATTTTTATATATCTCATGTATATATTTATATATATTGTATATTGATATATATCATATATTGATATATATCATAAATATATATATTTATATATATATAATATATTTATATATGTATATTATATATTGATATATATATCATATATATATATTTATATATATATTATATATTTATATATGTATACTATATATTGATATATATATCATATATATATATTTATATATATATTATATGTTTATATATATCATATGTATTTATATATATAATATATTTATATATATAAAATATATATCATATACATATTTATATATATCATACATGTATTTATATATATATTTATATATATATCATATAAATATTTTTTATATATATAATATATATATTTATGTATATCATACATATATTTGTATATATATCTATCATACATACATGTATATATATCATACATATATTTATATAGATATCATAATGTTATTTATATATATATATCATATATGTGTTTATATATATATCATATAGTTGTATATATATCATACATATATTTATCATATATATATTTATATATATATCATATATATATTTTTATATATCATATATATATTTTTATATATATATCATATATATTTATATATATATATCATATATCTATTTATATATATATCATATATATATTTATATATACATCATATATATATTTATATATACATGATATATATATATTTATATATATACATCATATATATATTTTTATATATTAATCATACATATATTTATATATATATATGTATGTTTATATATATCATATATATCATATATATATTTGTATATATATCATATACATATTTATATATGTAGCATATATATATTTATATATATATCATATATATATGTATATATATCATATATATAATATATATATGTATATATTTCATATATATATATTTATTTATATTTATCCTATATCTATTTATATATATTTATCCTATATCTATTTATATATATATCCTATATCTATTTATTTATATATCCTATATCTATTTATATATTTATCATATATATATATTTAAATATATATCATATATAATTTTGTATATATCATATATACATTATATATATATCATATATATATTTGTATATATCATATGTATATTTATATATATCATATATATATTTATATATATATCATATATATATTTATATATATCATATATAAATATATTTATATATATATCATATATATATATACTTATATATATATCATATATATATGCATATATATATTTATATATATCATGTTTATATATATCATATATATATCTATATATATATATCATATATATATTAATATATATCTATATATATCATATATATATATTTATATATATCATATATATATATTAATATACATCTCTATATATATATTTTATATATATGCATATATATATGTATATATATATATATACATGCACCTAATTATTTAGGTGTTTGTTATATCGATATTTATTTTGTAAACTCTTTCCTAGAAACGAAAATACAAGAATGTTTATATATGGTCGTGGAAATACATTCATCTGCAAAATATTATTCACATTCTTTTAAACATCCATTTTCAGTAATTTGCTATTATTTTGTTCCCTTTTCTTTACGGGATAATCGTCTTTAGTTTACTATTACGTGTAATTATATTCATGAAATATTTTACAAATTTATACCAGCGTTATATTTGCATAACAATTTTATATCAAAGATAAACCTCTTTATATATATTTGTATAAAATTTTTTCCTACCAATCTCTTCCGCAAGTTTTTTGGTCTGCAGACATGAAACTTAAAAAAGATAAGGTAATCAATCTCATGCGAGACTTTTTATTTGTTTTCTAACCGGGGAAAATCGGTACAAAAGTGTGAGAATTAAAGAAATTTAATTAGCCAGGTGGAGGCTGAACGACGACATTAAGAATATGCATGCTTAATGTAATAGTTATTGTTCGTGATATAATTGTTTTTTTATTTTGAGCAAATATGTATTCATAGTTCAGCCGTTTACGTCAAAGAAAAAATCGTAAGCTAAACTCTTTGATTAAGATTATCATGACGCATTAATTTTTTAAAAACTTCTAAAATCATTGATATATATTGGGTTCAATATAATATAATAAATACGATATCTGCATTATTAAAAATATCATATTTAAGCGTATCCGGCGGCATGCTAGTATATGTATAAATATATATCGTCAATATATACATATATCTCTAGCATTTGCGATTCTTTGCGAATCAATTAAAACTCTCTTGTGGAAAAAGCTGAAAAAGCCCAGAAAATTTAAAAAAAAAAAAAGAAACAGAAAACACGGTGATTGAATCAGTTAGACATCAAAAGAAGAAACCGTGCCTCACTGTATGAAGTGTATTTTATTACGCATACTAAAATGTTGTCAGTGATTCATTCTTAATCTTATGTATTGTTGGTTGTTACCAAATGTGTTATTTTCGGCTTATCAAATAAATGAACCTTTATTTACTTCAAACTAATAGAGACAAAGACTAACATCATCTTTTCCGCCAGAAAAAAATCCAAGAAACAAAATACATCATCCACTAATGTTTTTGAATTTTATGTTCGCCTTCCCTTCTTACATTTTTAATAACTTTTCATCATATGTACACAAAAACAAATATATAAATATTCCACTTTTCATGGGATTCTCCCCATGTTTGGTACATTTTATTTTCCTCAATCATCCTTACCATTCTCCCGAGGAAGTCCCCCGAAAATGAGGAGGAAACGCTGAGAATTTTCTAAAAAATACCACAGCTTTTCTTCCTCCTTTTCCCCCATGAAATATATTATCATATCTATTTCTATTTTCGTGTTTTTCATTATAGCTTTCTTATATCACTACATCTGACATTTACCCTCAAAATCCTTCAACGTGGGCGATAATCATATGAAATATTTTACTTCATTGAAAAATAAAGGTTAGATTTAGATCTTAAAAATAATTCTTTTATTCATTATTAAGACTTTCATGACTAAACTATATTTTATCAACTATATGTTATCCTAACGATCTGGCTACGTGAATGAAACGCTTAAACATCTGTGTAACTTAATCACCATAAATATAGCTTCGTAACTTAAATGTTACACACACACACACACACACACACACACACACACATATATATATATATATATATATATATATATATATATATATATATATATATATACTTACATAACGAACATTGCGGAACTAAATGCTGAAAATATTTTCTTGAATTTTTTTAGATACTTTTAAAACTAATTTCTTTACAAAACTTACATAATATATATATATATATATATATATATATATATATATATACCATTTATGACTAGTTTCCATGTAATGCAGTTTTACTTAATGGCAGAACATGTAAACTAATATCTTTTCGTTGATAAGAAGGTCGTATACTTTTGAAACTTCGGCTGTTAAGGAAATTTCAGTAAATCTAATTTGAGTATCCTTAGTAACAATGCCTTCTCATTTATTAAAGCATTTCTCTCTGATAGATTCATAAGAGTAGTGGTTGATGGGCAGGAATCAGAAGCTCTCAGTATTACTGCTGGAGTTCCTCAAGGATCCATCCTGGACCCAACCCTCTTCCTGATCTATATTAATGATCTTCCAAACCACACCCTTGCATCATTCGTAGACATTTATGCTGACGACACCAAAATCAATGATAGCACATTAAAGACTGTAAACGATCAAGTTTTTCGAATTCTCCCTCCACTGAGCTTGAGCATATGGTACAATGGGGAAAGAGGTGGCTGGTTACTTTCATTGCATCTCAAAACGAAGCTTCTCTGTCTACACCATCTACCTCTGATGCCAATCTGATCTCAGTTGAAATGAATGGCTCTCGTCTTCGGGAGGCTTTATGTTTTGACAAGCTTCTGGGCTTGACCTTTACTCCAAACCTGAAACTGAACACTCAAATCAAATCCATTGCCAAGGTTGTTGGGATCCTTCTACCGCTCCAGTAGATATCTCACTCCTGATTAAATTCTCTACATATATAAAAGCCAGGTATGGTCAACGAAGGAGTAGTGTTACTACATCTGTTCAGGAGCTGCTAGAAGTACCTCATCCGTCCTTGAAAGAGTTCAAAATAGACTTCGTACTTATATGGGGGCCCTTTTTCTTCCCTGCAACCTTTTTCCCACAGAAGAGCCCTTTAGAGTCTGTCTCTGCTTTATCGTTATTTTCCTGGCAAATGCTAGGCTTAGCTTCAATCAATGCCCCCCCCTCGCCAAACCCTCACGAAAACACTCCTCTAGCAAAAACCACTATCAATAATTTCCCACACTCTTTGTCTGTGCCTAAACCTAAATATAGATTCCATAAATGACGTTTCTTTCTTAGAACTGTACGCCCGCGGAACTCTCTTCCTATTGCCTGCTTTCTAGCTGACAACAATCTGATTGTTTTCAACGTAAACAAGTTCTTGATGAACCGCCCTCCTAAGTAATCCAATTTACAAAATGTCCACAACTTATGTTTACTACGTTATCATTATATGACGTGTATATCCATTAACCCTTATCCCGGAGTGACCTGCGTGCCTTGGTAAGTGGTGATTCCGTATAAAAACACAATTAATTAATGAAAAATATATTTTCACAGTCTTCATTTTTTCTTCTCTCTTTCTCTCTCTCTCACTCTCTCTCTCTCTCTCTCTCTCTCGATATACAGGATGGCCACAAAGTTTGGCTACATAATCTGTCTCTTATGTGGCCAGACTTTGTGGACACCCTGTATATGAATAAAGATATGTGTGCGTATCTTACAAACTTTCAAAAAACGAGAAGCCGACTTTGTAGCGCTTGATTTTGCTTATTTCGTTTTTGAAAGTCAGGCTACACAAGAGATAGATTATGTAGCCAGACTTGGTGGCCACCCTGTATATATATATATATATATATATATATATATATATATATATATATATATATATATATATATATATATATATATATATATATATATATATATACATGGTGACCCCAAAAAAGGGCCCCAACACTAATCAGGCCAAATTTCTTAGTGGTTTGTCCGAATCAAATGAAACTTTGGTCAAAACTAGTTTATTATATGCAAAACATCACATCAAAACACTACGATCTTTAACCTTTTTGTCTCCGTTCTACAGCATACGTTCTAGATTGCCTCCATTAAGCTCCGTGCATTTCTTGAGACGCAGCACTAAGTTGTCCATGACGTTCTTACAGACCGAATTGGTAATGCCCCTCACCTTGATGGCTTCCTCGGGTTCCGTGATGGTTCTGGGTTTCCCTGCGTAGACTGTCCTTAAGATACCCCCAAAGAAAAAAAAAATCTGGGAGGCTTAGGTCCGGGCTATGGGGTTGCCACTCAAAATCAGTTCTGAGAATAATCACTCGGCCTCTGAAGTTCTCTGTCAGCCAATCTCGGGACAGGTTTGAGGTGTGAGAACTTGTTCCTTCCTGCTTCACATACCGCTCCTTGGTGACTGTCACTGTTGCGCCAGATTCTTCGATGAAGATTGATCCGATGATGCCTCTGGCTGAGATTTCAGCCCACACCGTGAAAGTAGGAGAGTGCAGGGGATTGGTGGCTACTTCATTGGATCTGGAGGACCCCCAGGAGAAATTTGTCTTGGAGTTCGCCTTTCCATCAAGATGGAAGTGGGCTTTATTTGAGGTCCAAAGTGCCAGAAGTGCATGGAGAACGTTGATGACTATGCATAGAAACAGATTCTAGAGTACAAGCGGTCTGTTGTTTTAATAGTATTGCTCGCGTCAAAATAGCAGTTCGACTTTTTGAGTAAAGAAATACGAGATTTTACTTTTGCAACGAGCATCATATGACAAAGATACGCAACCCTCATTTATCGCAGGTAAAAGAGAATGATTGCGGCAATGTTGTAAAATAAATTCTCCTGCGCAGATGGTTGATCGTTTAATGCTACCACTCCCGTCATCGCAGCTCTTTAAATTTGTAGTTAAATAAAAAATAGGAGGTTTTACTTTTGGAACTACGCTCGTATAAACAAACACTATTGAAGATAACAGAGAGACTATGTCATATTTTACTCTTCTTATTTTTCGATTTTCCTGATCATTTTGTATTTGAAAAAAATACACACAAAAAAACAAACTATTCCGAGATCGGAAAAGGTGGAAAGGAAGATAATAAAACAGAAGAATTCCGTGCTCTTCAATAATATTTGTTTGAATGAGAAGGTTGCCTAAATATACACAAATATATATATATATATATATATATATATATATACATGCATATATATATGTATACATGCATATATATATGTATACATATATATATATATGTATACATGCATATAAATACGTATATATACATATATATCTATATATATATATACAGAGAGAGAGAGAGAGAGAGAGAGAGAGAGTAAGACGTGTGATCACTATATGCAATATGCCGAGTGCATTTCTATAATATAAGGTGTTGATAAACACAGTTTTATGTTGCCTTTGTTGCATCGCATTTACACCTCATCCAACCAGATTGGCAAAATGTGATCATAAGAAGGACGTTAATTTATCAGAAAATGCCCTCGCTGCCCTTCCTCTTATCCCGCTGTTTTATTTCTAAGTCGCCGAATGCAAAACGCGCAACCAAGTGCAACTTTTATACACATGCACCGTGCTCGATAAACTACATTTCACCAAGGACCCTTGGAAGCAGATACTAAGTACTTCTTTATGTTCACTCTCCTCTGTTCTGTCACCACTCTTTTTCTAATTCTCTCACGTGATTTTTTCTTCATATGCAATTTCGTTCACTTAGCCTGTATCTTTTATCTTAGATTTCATATTATTTCTATTATTTCATTCTATTATATGAGTTATGTCCTTATTTCTATCTCTCCTGCATACATAGCGAATATAATTTTTTATTTCGTGTAAATTAAAACGGAATCGAGTCTACAGTGAGCAGTAACGTACAAGTAATATTTTGTAAATTTTGAACTTATAATTTCCACACTACTCTGTTGAAACTTGTGTTCAATTTCTAAGTATACAATTAATCGTTTATATGAAGTAGTGTTTTCAATTCAGTTGTATATAAAGATTTAGCGCAAGAACTAGAGTGATATAAATCCCGTTCGGTGGTGATTATTTTTACGACGTCTTCTTTTACAGAAAGGTGTCTTATTCTCTCCTAATACATCGCCTATTATTTTAAAATGGTCACCATTCTTGCACTGATCAGGCTGAATGTCGCTTAACCGTTAATCTTAGAATAACCTATGTGGCAACATAAGTATTCTCTTTCATTTCATCAATAAAAATATAGCATTGCTTAGTTTTTGATTAATTTTCTTTTCTTATATTTTATTTCATTTTATTTGGATGTCATTGTTCTCTCTCCTCCTTTTTTTTCTTTCTCTATTCCCTTTTGCTTTCGTTTTTTTCCTATCGTTCCCTTTGTGGCACTCTTCCATTTAATAATGTTGCGTTACTTATGAAGGTTAAATATTACTCGAGGATAAGGGATACCGAGATGGAGATATTGTCAGTTGAATTCTTTAACATAGCTAATGAATGGTCTAAATGTGATTATGTCTGGGAACTGATGATAGCAAATATCTGTTGGCACTGAATTTTAAGGCTATTTGAAATCTGCAAGGAAGCTGTTCCGTGGAAATTTGTTTCATACTGAGGAAGGTCTTGGAAAGCTCTGTTGCTGGAAATTTCACTGGCCGTTAGGCACATGAAGCAACGAAGGAAAGAGTTTTTTTTTTGAATGCCTGACAAGGATGTACTATAGATGTATATCTAGACGAGCACTTTCTATGGAAATAATCAAATCGATAATTTTTTTTGTTTTGTTTTAAATTCTGCCACTTTATTCACAAATACATTTCTCTTTTTAAATCAATAAAAAAATTTATAATGATCCACCCTCGTGCGTAACGACAGGAACTCTCCTCGACACTATAAATAGCGTTAACCGTGCTAATGGACGACATTTTATGAATAATAAAAGTAGAGTTTCGCTATACTTTCAGGTAATACATACGCTTATTAACTACCCCCACGTTGACTTATTTCTTTTCCGTCTTTGAAGTCGAGATCATTATAAAGAAAAAAATGGGGAAGGTTTATTCATAGATCAAAATGGCCAGCTTTTTGTAAAATATTTATTTACGCCAATTTTTCTTTTCTATACAGTTATTTCGGTGCAAACCAATCAACTAGAGGCCAACTTGGCACAGTTGATAGCGACCTTCTAGTCTCTACCATTCCCGGTGAGCATTGTCTTAACATAGTAGTTTCAATCCTACTCAAAAGCAAGCAAGAAAATCAGTAGTCCGAAATGTGGTGAGACAAGAACAACTATGGAGGGCAGAAATTACTGGGTATAAAGTCGCAAGGATCCTTATTTCCATGCCTTCACAGTTAATCACTTAAAAAAGGCCAGAGGATGAGTTGGCCGAAACATGGTCTAACAACTAATATAACAACTAGGAAAATGAGTACAACATTCAGCATAACAAAATGATTACACAACTTATTTAAATAGTTTAAAATTTTACCGAAGACGATCGACGATGACGCCTTATAACATCACTCTATTTCCGACATGATAAATGCTCCTATCGCTCATGGGATTTGTATACAACTGGCCAACTCGTTGATGGTCTGAGACAAAAAAGAAAACCGGTTTTCGTCAAACGGAAATGAAGTCATGGTGTCTAGAACGATACTTTTATCGTTTCCCGCTATATATGTGTGTATATGTGTGTGTGCATGCAAATAGATACATATGTATATGCATGTACATATATATACATATGTGTATATATGTGTGTGTGTGTGTACATGTAAATATTAAAGAGATATAGAGAAAAACAAAAAAAAATTATCGAAAAGACAAGATAGAACATAAATCAAGATGTAAGTAAAAATAAGTAGTGAAAATGGATATGCTACGGAAATATAACAAACCCTTATTTTAGGGAAATAAGATAAACTATGTAAAGATTAAAAACAAAGACAAAACATATACAACACCAACAAAAGAAGAACAAAAAAAGAAAAAAAACGACAGAAGAGAAAGAGAAAGAAAAACATGAACGATATGATGATAAACATATAAACTGCATGGATATTTTTTACGGCAACAACAGACGGAATGAAATGGTAGTTGCAAAGAGAAATGATGATGCTGATAAGAGGCAAAAAGGAGAAGCGTGCCCAACTTTAAGGTGACCGTGATCGTAAAGAGAGCTTAAGTGGTTTATTTATTTATATATTATTTTATTATTATTATTTCTTGTAGAGCATGCCGCCATCTACTTTGTCAGCAGTTCGCCACGTTTGTCGGGCGCATCGAAAAAGCTTGTAATGGCGCGTCGCTTATTTAACGGTCATACGCTGCTTCAGCCGCATTAGCAAACAGTGCAATAAGAACCCAAAGATGCTGCAATTATTAGTCAAATCGCTTTATTTAAAACCGTTTACGCTCGTTGAGTTTCATTTTGTGAGATCTGTAATTAAAACTTTCGGTAGTGATGGACAAAGTGCATATATGTTTCATCAAAGGACGGCGGTATGTTGTATGCCGTTCATGCAGACGGAACATGAAATTTTAAGATAAAACACAGGCACGAACTCAGAGATCAGTAAGCTAACAATAAAACAATTATATACCTGTCATAAAAATATGTCATACAAACATTTTTCCTCCATAAGGAAATAAAAACATCTCATTTCAGCTTCGCAATTTGCGGAAAGTATAATTAAGCTATAAATGTAATGGCTAGATTAATTTTGAACTATGACAAAAATTTATTGACTGGCTTACATAAATTAAAATGTTAAAAAGTCCACACACATATCTATTTACGTATCTATATATCAATCTATCTATCTATCTCTCTCTCATATATATATATATATATATATATATATATATATATATAAATATTTGTACACATATATTAATAAGTTTTTGTTTCGGTTTGGATTGCAGCTGATGCACCCAGCTTTATATATATATATATATATATATATATATATATATATATATATATATATTGTAGGAATACATCACCTTCTTTCTATTTTCAGATTGACTGATTGTCTTTTGCGTGACTAACTTATTCTACATGGCGGTAAGAACAGGATCGCCAGGTCAGCTCGTTGATTCGGCATCCTGGATCTAATTTTTCGACAAGGCAGGTACTCCGAAAAGTGAGCATGTCCGTTATGCAAAGCTCTTCCTGGAAAATCACCTGACAGAAAATACTATTTCGAACGTTACAGCGGAGCACTTAAGATACATGGGTATCACAGCCATTGGGGATATCCTTGCAATTATGCAATATGCGGTAAAATATTCCCAGGCTCCTGCAACACTCCCAGTCCTGCGGCAGACACCCGTACAAAATTATAAGGCCACTACAACAGCTCATCTTCCAAGGATCACCGCAGACATGACGCCTCAACAATTTCGAAAAGTGTGTGTTGACTGGGATGTATATAAGCAATTTACCAACTTGCCTACATCACAAGTCGCCATTCAGTTATACAGCGCTTGTGATCAAACTGTACAAAATGCGATTGTCAGCTCACATTCGTCGTTCTTTGAATTGGAGGAGGCAGCTTTGTTTAACATTTGTGAGTCATTAGTCACCAAGAGCGCCAACCATGCAGTACACAGAATGACTTTTAGCAATCTTTGTCAGCACGACAATGAAACCATCCAGCAGTTTGTTACTCGTCTTCGTGCCGCTTCCATTCATTGTGCGTTTTCCTGTCTAAATTGCCAGAGTGACATTGCTAATGAAAACATCAAAAATTTATACGGGGTATTTCGAATCGGCTGCTGCAAACAAACATTCTCGCAAAAGCCAATCAATTGAAAAGTATTGACCAAATCGTGAACCATACTGAGGCTTTTGAATCTGCCCTTCGCGATCAAGCCAAGCTACAGACATCGTCTGAAACCTATGCCGCCGCAGTTCCAATTATCGCAGACAGTGCAAGCAGCCCACAAAGAATTGTATCGGATGTGGTAGTTCATCTCATGGTGTACCGGGAAAGCCACTACATCACACCAGTTGTCCAGCATGGGACCAGACCTGCATGAATTGTCATAAGCTCAATCGCAACGCCGATGTTTGCTACCGCACTAGTAGGGCAAGTAGCCTCATCGCCGATGTCAAATACTCTGAGCAGCATAAACAGTTCATTTCGCCCACACTCAATGTGGATGAAGTTACCATGACGCTTACACCAAACTTAAATGGTGCGGAACCAGAGCAACTTTCTGTTTTTTCCAGACAGTGGTGCCAATATTTGTCTTGCTGGCATATCTCCGCTTTAAAGATTCAACTACCACAGTTACCCACATGCTACAAAAAGATCAGGACAGTTGGTGGAGGCATGCTACAGAGTCGGGGGTGCCTGCCGATCACTTTCACTCTCAGAACACATCCTCTCTACATTGCTGACAATATTGCAAAATTGTTCTTCAGCAAACAAGGTTGCATTGACTTGAGAATACTCCCACAGTGCTACCCGCAACCTAGGAAAACTCCTGCACCTCCAGAGCTTGCCGTCCTCGTCGCCTCAGCAAACACAGCACGAAGACCACCACCAAAACGTCCAGAAAGTCTACCGTTCTCTCCCACCGAAGACAACATTCCGAAACTGGAAAACTATATCAAGGAAAAGTTTTCCCTAAGTACAGTTAATACTTCTGCTCCCTTTCCAGACCTTTCAATGCCACCAACCTCTATCCACCTTAAAGACAATGCTAAACCAAAGGCCAGACACATTCCAATCCCAGTTGCGCATCATTGGAAGAAAGAAGTGAAAGCGGGGCTGGATAGAGATGTTGCACGCGGTATAATCAAACCAGTCCCTATTGGCACTCCTGTGACTTGGTGCAGCCCAATGGGCATAGTAAAAAACCAGATTGATCACCTCGACGCACCGTGGACTTCCGCCATCTCAATAGTCAGGCATTGCGGGAAACACACCACACGCCATCCCCGTTTCACGTTGCGTCTCAAGTGCCAGCAAACACGAGATGTGATCGACGCCGTCGATGGCTACCATTCTTTCCTCCTCGATGACCAAATCAACCCTTGACCACATTCATTACAGAATGGGGCCGATATATATATCGACGCATGCCTCAGGGTTTTTTTCCTGCTGGCGACGCATATACCCGTCGATATGATGAATGACATACCACGACAGTTCAAAATCGCTGATGACGTTTTGCTTTATGACGCGTGTATCGTGGATCACTTTTATCGTGTTTGGGATTTCCTCACATTCTTATACACGAACGGTATCGTCACTAATATCGGGAAGTTTCAGTTTGGACGCCACATTGTCGATTTTGCTGGCCTCTCGATTACTCCAGATCGCTTGCCCCGGCAGCAAAGACATTATATGCAATCGAAAATTTTCCGACCCCAACTGACATTACTGGGGCTCGATCTTGGTTTGGTTTGATTAACCAGGTAGCCTGTGCATTCTCCGTCAGCGACGTTTTACAACCGTTTCGGGATTTAATAAAACCACGCCAAACATTCTATTGGGATGACAACCTTTCACAATTGTTTGAAAAGTCGAAGTACAAAATTATTCAACTTATTAAAGAAGGTGTACGTTCATTTGACGTTTCACAAAAAAACTTGTATCCAATCAGATTGGAGCAAGACTGGGATCGGATGCGTATTATTGCAGAAATACTGCACATGCCAGACAATATCTCCTGTCTGCTGTAACGACAGCTGGAGGATAGTTTTTGCTGGATCACGCTTTACCACACCGACAGAATCGTGTTATGCCCCAACAGAAGGCGAAGCATTGGCCCTTTCCTGGAGCCTCTCGCATTCCAGAATGTTTACGCTGGGATGCAAGGAATTAACAGTAAGTGTCGACCACAAACCATTATTTGGAATCTTCAAGGACAGAGAACTTTCAAGCATCTTAAACCCGCGACTTCAATCATTAAAATACTCGACCCTCCCATGGAGATTCAATATGATACATTCTCCTGGCAACTAAAATCGCGCACCAGATGTACTTTCGCGTTTTCCTTCCGAACATTCCACAGCGTCATCAATTTTCATGGAACAGCTTACCAATCGAGAAATCAGCGTATCATCACCTTTGCAAAGCCTTGCAAAGTCTATGACAGTTATGGCTGTTGAGAACCTGCCACACGTCACCGTGGAAGAAGTCAGCATTGCGGCACGAAATGACCCACAATACAAAGATCTCATCGACATTATTCAGAAGGGTTTTGAAACGGACATTAGTCGAACCTTCTCACCTTCGGGAATATTGGGACGTCCGTGATAAATTGTCTATCATAGATGACCTTGTTCTTTTTGAAGACCGTGTCGTTATTCCTCGCGCTCTTCGCAACATAGTTTTGACGAATCTTCATTCTGCAAGGGGGTTAGTGCCATGCAGAATCGTGCAAAAGCCTCTGTTTATTGGCCAGGATTAACCAAAAAATATTCAGCACAACCGCGATTATTGCAAGGATTGCATAGAAAATGCGCCTACTCAACCGTCAGAACAACTGTCCCTCTACGATCCACTTTGAAAAAATTTGCAGCGACTACTTTGAAATCGGGGACTATCAGCTACCTCGTTGTTGTGGACAGATTCAGTTGCTGGCCGGATATCTACCATTGCAGAAAATCAGAAATAAATTCGGCTCATCTCATCAAGATTTTCAGATAACTTTTTATAGCCTATGGTGCGGCAAAAGAACTCAGTACTGATGGAGGACCTCAATTCCAATCTGCTGCTTTTGATAATTTCTTGCTGCTATTGGGCGTTCAACTCAAAATATCGTCTGCTGCGTACCCACAGTCAAACGGACGAGCTAAATTGGCAGTCAAGGCCGCAAAACGTATCATTCACAACAATATATCGATCAACGGCAGTCTCAATAATGACAAAGCGGCTCGTGCCATCCTTCAATACAGAAACACGCCTATACCGGAGATAGAATCTGTGCAGAACTTAATTCTGTTTCATCGAGAATTGCGGGACAGTATCCCTTCAAAACTCCAACATTACCAGGTCCATCGCAAGTGGATAATTTCTGCTGAACAACGCGAGAAAGAATTCGCTGTCCGTGATCAGGCCTTGAGAAAGCAATACAATACTAACGTAAAAAATTTGCTGCCCTTGGAAGTCGGATCTCACGTGCAGGTTCAAGAACACAAGACGAAGGCCAAGTGGCTCAAACAAGGCATTATCGTCGAGGTTCTACCACATCGACAATACCGAATCATAATGCACCGCTCCGGGGGAGTTTCTTTGCAAAATAGACGATGCTTGAAAAGGTGCTTAATCCCTATACCAACTGCAATAACTCATGACGGAAGTCAGCATCCAATGACGGAACAACAATGTTTCGCCGGAACACTTGCCTCTGACTAGTCTGACAAACACATGAATACCGAACTCATTCCAAGAAATCAATAACCCCCAACACAGCTGATGTACCTGGTGGATGACCCAAGATGCCGCGGGCATTGAAACATTTACAGCCATACAATAAACCAGGCTTAAAAGAACTTTAGTGCCATGGGGAGATGTAGGAATACATTATCTTCCTATTTTAAGATTGACTGATTGGCTTTTGCGTGACTAACTTATTCTACAAATATATACACACGCATACATATATATATATATATATATATATATATATATATATACGTACATACATATGTATACATATATACACACATATACACACATATACATATACCCACACATATATATAAAAAAATATATATATATAAATATATATATAAATATATATATACAGATAAAAAATATATATATATATATAAACACACACACATATATATATATATATATACATAGAAATATATATATATATATATATATATTTATAAATAAAATGGTAGGTGAAAGTTTCTCGAGAGCTCTTTCGGCTATCATCTCTTCAGGAGCAAATCGATAGCAATCTAAATAGTACTGTGACGAAAATAAAGAGTTCTATAGGGGAACTTATTTAATGTGCCAACGTACGGGGGCATTAATTAAATTTATTTACGTTAAAAAAAAACGATTAAAAATGTTGGCACAACGAGGGAGAGAGAAAAAAAAAAGCGGGAGAAAAAAAATTCAAAGTTCCCCAAAGAGAAACAATGCGTTAGATGTTTCCTTTTGCCGGCACAAAGAAGGTTGACGCACCGCGATAGAGACGGCCTCCAAAATCTTTAAATGGTTTTTGGAGTCCGCTCTATGTAGCACCTCGAACCAATCTATTTTATATCTATCGGCACAGCACGGGTTGTCAACCAAATGCTGGCCAATAGCAGAGTCCAAGGCTGCAGAAGGAGGGAGACCTCCGAACCCCATCCCCCCTTGTCTGATCTTCGATGGGACATGCTGGTTTATACGAGTCAAAAGGTGCAAGGATGTTCGCCCAACATAACCAGCATCGCACTGGCATTTAAACTGATATACAATATTACTATTTTGGATGTAAGGCAAACTATCCTTGCGGAAAGACGGAAAAGCAGGTCTCGTAGTATATACCACACGCAAGGTCACCGAATTGAAGCAATCGTAAATACTTCTTCGAATCTGTTTTGAAATTATATTACTCCCCTCCCCTATCCACGGTAATTTCAAATAAACCGGGCATTTCAAGGGTCCAAACTTTTTAGGGGATTTAAAATGGGCAACCTTTTTGAAAATACAATCATCAATAAGGTCAACAGGATAACCATTATTGATGAATATTTCCCTGATCTTATCGAGTTCGACATCCAATCTGTTAGGCGAACAAATCATGAGGGCTCTATGTACCAAAGTATTAATTAAGCCGACCTTACGTGATTTAGGTACAAAAGACAACCAGTTCACATATAGGCCAGTAAATGTCGGCTTTCTATAAATTGTAGTGAGAAAGCCCCCCCCCCCCTTGAGCGTTCGACAAGAACATCCAAGAAAGGAAGCGAATTGTCCTTCTCACTTTCCATAGTGAACATGAGAGCCCCATGTAAAGAATTCAACCTATTAAAAAATGTCGACGCATCACTTTGCGAAGGAAAAATAGCAAAAGTGTCGTCAATATATCTGAAATATGCAGTGGGTTTAGATGTAGAATTAAACATAACGGATTCATAATACCCGACGAAAATATCCGCTAAAGTTGGGGCCAACGGACTCCCCATTGAAACCCCGTCAACCTGACAGTACATAATATCACAAAAACTAAATTCCACGGATTTCGTACACATTAAAATGAGTTCAATAAGAATCTCTTTAGAAAACCGTGGAGCAGTCAGGCGACCATCATATAAAGCGTCGGCACATATGCGTATAGTCTCATCCAACGGTATGTTGGTGAAAAGACTAGAGACATCAAATGAACACATGAAAGACGTCTCTGCATTAGAATCCAACCCACGTACACAATCAACGAACCGAACTCGGATACAATGCGTGGTGTATAGCTCAGGCACAGGTTGCAGAATTTCTACCAGCCACTGAGCCAAAGAATGTTGTGCTGAACCGACCATTGATAAAATGTGTCTCAGTTGAACACCTTGCTTGTGGATTTTAGGGAGACCATACATTCTGGGACGTTGTGACCCAGAGGTATATATATATATAGAAATATATATAAATATATATATATATAAATCAAAAAACTATATATGTAAATATATATATATATATAGAAATATATATATATAATTATATATATAAATATATAAATATATA
>NC_136492.1:86719984-86739984 GCF_053919585.1 Euprymna scolopes | reverse complement strand
TATATGTATATATATATTAGTATATCTATATATACACATATATATTAGTATATCTATATATATATATATATATTAGTATATCTATATATACATATATATATATATATTAGTATATCTATATATACATATATATATATATTAGTATATCTTTTTATACATATATATATATATTAGTATATCTATTTATACATATATATATTAGTATATCTATATGCATCTATCTATATATATATATATATATTAGTATATCTATAGAACCATAAATATTAGTATATCTATATATACATATATATATATTAGTATATCTATATATTACATATATATATATTAGTATATCTCTATTTTACATATATATATATATTAGTACATCTATATACATATATATATATTAGTATATCTATAGACATATATATGTTAGTATATCTATATATATATACATTTATATATATTAGTATATCTATATATACATATATATGTATATATATATTAGTATATCTATATATACATATATATATATATATTAGTATATCTATATATATACATATATATATATATTAGTGTATGTATATATGTATATATATATTAGTATATCTATATATACATATATATTAGTATATCTATATATATATACATATATATATATTAGTGTATCTATATATACATATATATTAGTATATCTATATATATACATATATATTAGTATATCTATATATATACATATATATATATTAGTGTATCTATATATACATATATAAATATATATATTAGTATATCTATATATTCATATATATATATTAGTTTATCTATATATACATATATATATTAGTATATCTATATATCCATATATATATTAGTATATCTATATATCCATATATATTTTAGTATATCTATGTATATATATATACAAATATATATTATTGTATCTATATATACATAGATGTATATATATATATATATATATGTTAGTATATCTATATATACATATATATATATATTAGTATATCTATATATACATATATATATATATTAGTATATCTATATATAAAGATATATATATATATATATATATATATATATATATATATATATATATATACTAGCACGGGTTACCCGGCGTTTCCTGGGTGATCGGCCCCCTTCCCACTCCGAGGGGTAACACCCCTCTGGATTTACATGCTTTGTGCCGGCCTCTCCGCTTCAGGGAGAGATAATCCCCAACCCAACCTTCAGGGAGGAGGGTTCCTGGAGGCTTCTCCGCCCCAAAGAAAAAAGTCACCTCCTCTGGCCTCTTCTTCCCCCCCCCCCACTCTTGGGGGGGACACCGGCTCCCTCTTTTTGGGGGAGAATCTTCCAAGCTTCACCCTTTCGGGTGAGAAAATGCCAGGCTTCCCCTTTTGGTGGAGGGATGTTGGCCAGCTTCCCCTGCTTGCCCGTAGGTTGGTGGGGGATCGGACGCCCTTCAGTAAGGAACCCACCCTTGGGGGGAGGTGGAAGAAAGGGTATAGCCCTTCCCCTCTTCGGATAGGATTTAATAAACAAATAGAATTTTTAAAAAAGTAGAATCGATCAGGATCGAACACGCAAACTAACGGTTAACAGCTTAGTATGCATACCCGAGTTACTCTCTTACCTTTAATAAATGAAAAAAAATAAATTAAAAATGTAGTAAAAATATAATATATATATATTTATTTATATTAGTATATCTATATATACATATATATATTAGTATATCTGTATATATACATATATATATATAGTAGTATATCTATATATATACATATATATATATTTGTATATCTATATATATACATATATATATATATATTTGTATATCTATATATATACATATATATATATATTTGTATATCTATATATATACATATATATATATTTGTATATCTATATATATACATATATATATATTTGTATATCTATATATATACATATATATATAATAGTATATGTATATATACATATATATATATATTAGTATATCTATATATACACATATATATATATATTAGTATATCTATATATATTCATATATATATATTAGTATATCTATATATATATACATATATATATATTAGTATATCTATATATATATATACATATATATATATTAGTATATCTATATATATACATATATATATTAGTATATCTATATATACATATATATATATATATATTAGTATATCTATATATATACATATATATATATTAGTATATCTATATATATACATATATATATATATTAGTATATCTATATATACGTATATATATATATTAGTATATCTATGTATACGTATATATATATATATATTAGGAGATCTATATATACATATATATATTAGTATATCTACATATATACATATATATTTATGTATATATCTACTAGTATATCTATATATACATATATATATATATATAGTAGTATATCTATGTATACATATGTATATATATAGATTTGTTTTTAGTATATATATATAGAGAGAGAGAGACAGAGAGAGACACAGAGAGAGACAGAGAGAGACAGAGAGAGGGGGTTACATACATGGAATACTAAGCTATGCGATGCACATATTAAAATTCATTGTTAGTATCTTTCACTCTCTCTCTTTCTCTATCTATTTATGTATTAATCTATATCTGCGAAACAATAAGGACTGTCTTAAATATAAAATGGCTTGAATAATTATAAATACATTCTGATGGGAGTTGCTTTGAAGTATTGACTACTTGTATTAATAATGGATTAAAGCAATAAAAAAAACACAAACCAGACCGCATATGTTAAATAAAATTATGTATTTTCTTGAACAAAGCAACCACCGTGAAGACGGTATAGGTTGTCCGCAGACGAACTTTTGGCTTAATAAAGGAGTAGACAGAGTGCCATTAAACCTTTCAGTTAAACGTCTGCTTTTATAGAACTGGATGGGTAAAACACGTCGGTAAAGATACTATCAAATAACAGAAAGCAAAGTTCACTCCTTATATGCCCGAGCCTGGCTGTACCGATAATTATTCTGTCGTCGACCAGTTCAATTCATCGGAACTTTTCTGACACGAATAGAGTAAGCTCATTTTCACGAACGCCACCTAACAGACGAACTAAACCCCATATTAACAGATTTGGGCATTTGGAATGTTTATTATCAGAGATAACAGGCGCGAAGGCATGAAGATGTGGCGTTTTATGTGATGGAAATGAGAGGAGAGGGCAGATGAGGAGGAAGAAAAAGAAAGAATATATAGTTGTATTTTCAGAAAGAAAGAATGGTAAGTACAAATCGGAATAATCATTCATTCTTTCTTGTTGGCTTTCATTAGTTAGTATTTTCTGTCATTTTTCATTTATTTGCTTTCAGTGACTTTGATCAATGAAATCAAAACGGAAGTTGTCAACACGTGTCTGGCGTCTGACCAGTTCGTCTCAGCTGGTGCAAGGACTTGACCCGTGCACCCCCACTGCTTCTGTGACGTTATCTTCCAAGAACAAACTAGACGACAGATTGTCCCGACAGGTGAATAAATTGGAGACGGCTATATTTGTTATGCGTAAAGAATGAATCAAAGTATTATATATATGCACACATCTATCTATCTATCTATCTATCTATCTATCTCTCTCTCTCTCTCTCTATATATATATATATATATATATATATTTCAAAAGAATCACTATATGAAGGCTCACATGCCACTCGAGTATAAGGTTTAATGAGTGTTCGGTAGTCAATGGGACAATATCGTTGTAATCCTTAGTAGTAGAAATGTGTTAAATTGGATTACTTAAAGAGATAGCACATCAAGAACTTGGACTTGAAGACGACCATATTGTAGTAAGCTGGAAACCAGGTAAACGGAAGAGAGTTACACAGTCGTGCAGTTCAAGAAAAGAAGCTTTGTTCATGGAATCTACGTGTAGGGTTAGTCACAGATAAAGCGTAGAACAAATTATTGATAGTGGTTTCAGTTAGATGTGTGCTTTTGTGAAAGTTTGGCAAGGGGTGCGATAGATCAGGAGTTTAGACGAACATTTCCCATGAAAATAACGATAGAGCAGAGTCATACTCACAACGTTTTTTTTTAGTGGGAAGGGGGTTGCAGGAAAAGAGAGAAGGACATCCTCTACTAGGCTACAAACTTTATTCTGAACTCTGTCGAGGCAGGGTGGGTTCCTTCTAGCAGCTCCTGCCGAAATGTGGCAAAAGTACACCATTCTAAGTCGTACTTGGCTCATATAGGTAGAGAATTGCATATGCAGTAAGATATCAACTGGGACGGTAGAATGATCCAACCATTTTTTAGCGAGCTTAGCCACAGATTTAAGGATAAGTAGTAAAGGTCAGCCAAAAAGCTTATCAAAATAAAATAAATTAAAAAAAAATGACTACGGTTAAAATTTATTATTGGAATTTATTGTTCTCAATTTGAGATTTTCGATTTGCTTGCTTTTCTTATGTATATACACACAGACTATGATATAGTGATATATTTCGTTCTGTAAGAATCTTTTTGTATTTTCTTCAACAGTGCTCCATGTCTGAGTAGAGCTTTTTCTAGTAACAGGAAAATCTATTTATGGCAATAAAACTACGCAGACGCGTCCATGTTTCATCAGTAAATGCGAGGCCTGATACCTGGGCATCATTGTACAGCTTAATTTAAGCATATATTATAGTGGACTACTCGTGGTTCGTTGGATCAGTATATGTTATAGCTAGCTATGGAATACTGAGTATACAGAAATAATGTATAAATGCGCAAAACCTGAATGCACGCAGGCACAAAGCCAATGCGGAATAGATTGAATAAAAAGCTCTGAACATCATTCTACTTAGATTAAATGAAAATCCCTGATATAAGAGAGGTGCAATCCGTGGAATTTTTTTTTTTTTAATACGAAAAGAAAAAAATATATATATAAAGAAAATGGTGTACACTGTACAAGGCCACCTGAGTTTTTTTTTCTGTGTGTGTGAACAGCCTAAAAAATTTCGGAAAATAATAATATAATATTTAACGTTGAGCCCCTTTCAAAGCTAATCTTGGAATTTGTGGAGAATTTGAACCAGGCGTAACTAACTGTTCTCTCGGCTTTGCTCGGAACATGACGCCATTCGCTTGGGTTTGACTGTAATCTGACGTAAGACGCCGATCAACGTGCGGGAAAAGATCAGAAGATCCTTAGGGAAATTTTTGAAAGAAAAAAAAATCATTCAATTAAGTAAACAACAAATCCTCAAAAAGACGTTCCTAACAATTTTATACAAGATTGATCTCTCAATCTTTGATCAACAGCCAGTTGAAAACGCCAGGAACATCTAAACATTGATCTTTTAAGTTTATGTGAAGACAGAAAGTTGGTAATGACCCTTGCGACACATATTAAACGATATATTGGAAAGCTACCCGATCGTCGAAGTTTATTCCACGCCCGCTGTCTCTTATCACACCAATTTAACATTGGCTGATGCGACTGTACAAAAGTCTATCTACTCGTATGGGAATCTCTCGGTTTTCTTAATCGACTTTAAAAAAAAGTAGGTTGTTCAGCCCCACAGGAAAGAATGTCCATGGAAAGAAAAAAGATAGAAAACATAGCTTGCTTTACTTTAGTTACAATTAAAAAAAAAAAAAGATGAAAAATATATATAATGGATAAAAAACACATAAAAAAGTGTGTTTTTAACATTTTTTAAAGCATATGAAAAACAAAAAGAAATGTGTTTTTATTAATTTTGTTCAATTTTATTTCTTTTTTATTTTCGTTATACTTTTATTCATTTTTCTCTGGTGATTTTATTACATTTATATATTTTCTGCGGTATTTTCCTTGAATAGCGTTGATACACTCTGAAAATAGGCGACGCACGGCGAAAATCGGCAAGTGACGTCATGTTCTGATCCAAGCCGCCCAGCTAGTTAGTTATGTCTGGTTCAAATTTTGTACATGTACCCAATTTTTAAAAACAATGTTCCCCAAGTTTTAAATTGTTTCTACGTATTTTTTTTAAATGTTTGGAACTTAATGACATCCACCTCGTCCTCTCTATTTGCATCTTCTTCCTCGCAACAAAGCTTGAGAAAATGCTAACGTTTTCCGTTACATGACCAAGAAGTGAGTGTTCATTTTACGTTAAATTAAATTAATTAAATAAAAAGTGATCCCCTACACTAATACGGCAATTTTCGTTCAAACGTATTCCTAAATGATATGTTTTAAAAATGTATTTTTTAAATTAAACTTCTTTATATTTTATTATACCGTTCAGTATTTAAAAGAACGCTTAAAAAGGTTTTACACATTTTTATTGGTGTAGAACCATAAACTTAAACCGCTGTGTCATTTCTATTGCATGAAAAAAATCTCCACAACAGTTATTCACCAACGAAAATACTACAAACCCTAAAATAGGTCGATATGTGATGAACCAATACAAACATTATTAACATAAAAATGTGGGGAAAGTATGTTCAAAATATCAAAATTTAATCAAGCAAACATAAGCGGTCAATCGATTTGTCATATTGAGCACAATAAAATCAAAAGATGCACAAAAAGTTATGAACACTACATAGGGCCGGAGCAAAGCCAGGCTGACCTGCTAGTTAAAAAAAAAAAGAAAGTATAACAAAACATTAATATTACTTTTCACGGGCAACACAACATTTTAACGTACTTGTTCTATCAAATATACTAAAGCTGTATAAATTTCCTCGTGTAAAATTGTATAACGAAACACAGTGTCAATTTTTTGTAAATACACTTCTTTAAAAAAGAAAAGACAGTTTTAAATTGCTACGATGAAAAAAAAAATACCTGTGGGTTGTGTAACTCAGTTGCAACTTAAGAAACGTGTCCTGTATTCAAACAAAAACCGGAAGTATTAGCTTAAAGGGAACTAACTAATAGTAAGATATGAGACTTCCGTTTATAATCGCAAGCCTTTTCAGATATTGATCATTGAAAATAAATAAAATAAATCTAAATTGAATTAATAATAAGCAAAATAAAAAAAAATAATGTTTCTAAATAGTACTATTTAAACGATTCTGTTGCAAGAAAGAATAAAGAAAGTCGAGTTAAAATAGATTCACTTTAATGTAATATGCAAATGAAATCATCTCTTCACTGCAGATTTCGTTTGAAAAATACTATATATAGAAATGGGGTATAAAATTTAATGTGTAATTTCCTTTAATAGAAATAGCCTATAACGGATTTATATATTTCTTTGATTATGAGGAATTGTACATACATACAGCCACACGCACACACACACACACGAACGTTAGTACTTTATATATGGCCATGCATGCACTCACGACAATGCATGCAACAACACACGTAGTAGTAGTAGTACTAATAATAATAATAATAATAATAATAATAATAATAATAATAATAATAAAAACGACATTATCGTCAAGGTTGTAAAAATGGAACGGAGATTTAAATTTCGTTTCGTTTTATTTTTTTTATTGTACAGCACAAAAACGAAACTATTCGAAAGAATAGCATTCAACAATTGTACTTTATATATATATATATATATATATATATATATATATATATATATATATATAAACCACAAATTATTTTAGAAAAATTAAATTTTATTGACGAAAACGAAATAATTTATTTTTAAACGAAAACAGTCAATCTCGTATACTTTCTTGATATTAGTTTTGTATAAGTCCAACTCACCGTTCGCACTGGAAACGTCGACTTTTATAGGTTTTCGGGTATGTTTACAACGAATTAATAAACAGCTCACCTCCCATGTTTAGAACGGCCTTCGGAATAGACACTCCCAACCTCCTCATGTAAATTATTGCTTTCGAAACAGGCACCCCAACCTCCACAACCGCTTTCGGAATAGGCACTCATAATCTTGCCAGCATACCTGAAAACGTACAAAAGCTGGCATGTCGAATGTGGACGAGGAGTTGGACGTAATGTAAAAATTCACCGAATTTCAAACGGAACAAAATTTAAATTTCCGTTCACTTTTTAAAGCAAGCATGAAACAGAGCATTCTTCGCAAGTTTAATTGAAATATTTATTCAAATCAATTTTGCATTTGTCTGGTCTTTCAGCTGTAAAATTTCGTTCTATATTAATTTCTGTGCGGATTCACGAGTTCGAAATAAATATTCATCAGTTGGCCAGTCGTACAATAATTACAAGCATAATTATTACCTCATTTTACTAGTGTTGTAGGTGTATAGTTTTACTTTGATGGATAGGAGTAAAGTAGATACATTACAATCGTGTAGACTCTTTCGCTCTTTTTCGCTAGATCAAAGAAGTTTAGCAACGTTAAGCCTGACCAGTACCAGCTGCGTGACCATTTTGAAATTCCAGCTTTGTACATAGAAAGACATTACCACCTCCCTGCAAGAGCAGCCAAAATCTACCATTTTCATATCCCTTGACGATGATCTACATGCAACTAGAGAACGGCTCTGAAATTCATATTTCCATGAAACTTTTTCATTCGGAGAAAATCGGTTTACTCCGCTTAGAGTGAAGAAATCGACTCAAAAGTGTGAAAAAAAAAAAGAATTTGCCAGGTGAAGGTCGAAAGACGGCATTACGAATATGAATTTTTAGCCTTGCAGCAAACATGTCTTCATAGCTCAAGCATTAAAGACAATGGAAAAGGTAAATCGTAAGCATTTTGGTTCCGATTCTTGGTGATGGCGCATGAGCCATCTTTTCTGTTCTTTTTAATTTTGAAACCATTCCTAGATTATGGGTGCAATATAATCAATAATATAAATATCACTTGTCTGTTTAAATGTAAATATGTATGTATGTTTGTATGCCTGCCTAAAACTTTCAAGAGACACGACGGATTTTCACGAGCCTTGTATCATCTCGAAGCACAACCCTTCGGGCGACAAATATAAAAATATAGCCAAAACAATTAATTTCATCACCCTCAACTGAGCACTTTTCTATTGGGAGGGGTCGCTGTTTTCGCAGATATTTTCGAAAGTCAACACTTCTTTTCGATTGTCTAAACTTTATTTAAACCTACGTCACTTCCGGCAAAGACATTACATTTTTTTTTTTTACGTTTTTTTCTTCCTTCACGGTACGGGTTCTATCCTGCCTGCTCTTTACAATTTTTATTTATTTTTATTTTTTGCTCAACACACACCTCAAACATCCGAGCAACGCTGGACAACACAATGCGAAATCTGCATTAATCAAACTATCATATGGAAGCGTATTTTACGACCATGCAATGCCGGTGGCAAGCTATTGTGTATATATTTATATCTATCTATATCTATCTATCTATCTATCTATATATATATATATATATATATATATACATATATATATGTATGTATATATGTATGTATATATATGTATATATATGTATATATATATATGTCTATATATATATATATGTCTATATATATGTATATATATGTATATATATCTATATATATGTATATGTATATATATATATATATATCTATATATATGTATATGTATATATATATATCTATATATATATGTATATATATATAAATATATATATATATGTATATATATAAATATATATATATATATGTATATATATAAATATATATATATAAATATATATATGTATATATATGTATATATATATATAAATATATATAAATATATATAGATATTTATATATATATTTATATATATTTACATATATATATATATATATATATATATATATATATATATATATATATATATATATATATAATCTATTTTATTACCGTTTTATCTGCTTAGTTTCACATCTTTCTATTACCGAATCGTGTCTACGAAACAGCAACTTCGTCAGATGTTAACAACCCTTGATATCATGATTTGGGAAAACGATATTAGAAGAAGACGAAAAGGGGGGAGGGTTTCTATTCTGATTTGACAAGATTTAAGTTTTAAGATTTAATGATTAAATAAATATCCAAAAGGGGTGAAGTGTAGTTTAAAAACTTCAGCCAGACGCGGATCCGAGTATGCGGATTAGGAGGGAGGCGCTGTTCGAAGTAACCAAGATGCGTCGCCTTAAAGGAAGCTAAGTTACATCCAATTTAAGTGATTTACCTATTTCAATTCATTTGCTATAACAGGTTTCTAAGAAATAAAGTAAATTAAAGACAATTAAGTTAACCACTGCCGGGCTTGAATGTAATAGGAATAAAATCATAAAAATATGCATCTAGGGGCATTATGATGATGATGATGATGATGATGATGATGACAGAAAGTAATAATAACAATAGAATGATAAAGATAAAAATAATAGTCATAACGAAAGTAAAAGAAATTGAGTAGTATTCGCTCAGTAATTGTGTAGATACAGAGTGTTAAGATATATATATATATATATATATATATATATATACATATATATATATATATATATATATATATACATATAGTAATTTATAAAATATATATGGCGATTAAGCTACACTGAATATTCCGCGTTTTATCCACTGTAGGACACTTCAGCCTGAAGAGTCCTAGAGTGGATGAAACGTGGAATATTCAGTGTAGCTTAATCACCATATATATTTTATAAATTACTAACTAGCTCTAACTACGTATTGAACACTTTTGAAGTTAATACTTAAAGTTTACGCATAAATCTATTACTTTCGTATATTAATTTTATGTGAGTAAATTAAGTATATATATATATATATATATATATATATATATATATATATATATATATATATATATACAGGCGTGTATGAATAAATAAATGTGAAATTGCATAGTTGGTTTAGCCACTATATCCTAAGTTGCTTCAGTTTGAATATTCGTGGCATCACTACATTTTTTCTGTCTTTCTATAAACCGAAATTTAATTTATATACATAAAGATTTAACCAAACTATTTGAAACCTCTTATCCTCAATAATATTTGGCCGTTCAATTCGATCAATGACACATCATTGTTGTTCCCTCTTCGATTCTCCCCTACCCATTTTCTCTTTTTCCACCGGCCACCGTCTTTCCCCAGTGAGAACCCATTTTCTCGGAAGAGTTCAGTTCCATTAGCGTGGTCCAGTCTGAAAGGTCGCCCAAGCAAGTTGTGCGCTTCTACCGGAAATAAGTAAGAAACTTGGAACCTGAAAGAGGGCGTTGTGTTGAGTTTGTACAAAGACCAGACAGACAAAAAGGTGGATATATATATATATATATATATATATATATATATATATATATATATATATATGTATATATATATGTGTGTGTGTGTGTGTGTGTGTGTGTGTGTGTTCAATTCATCTTTCGTAAAATGTTTGAACAATCACTGTCAGTTGACTCATTAAGACTAATGATTACCATCTTTCTCCTTCTAGCTTTTTTCTCTCTTTCGTTATTTGTCTGTATTTATATGCATACATCTCTTCACAAACATACATACAACTATATATATATATATATATATATATATATATATATATATATATATATATATATATAACAGCTCTAATCCATATTTGGAGAATCATCAGTGCAAGGGGTAACGAGCAACACCAGTCGATAGATTCGAATCCGGCCACAGAATCCATGTCTGGCTTTATTAGCAAGACCTAATACATCGGCTACCGTTAAACGAGAGAAATACTGTTGAAATTTAAACATTTATTCTTTTAAATGTGTTTTTTTAAAGTAATCTAATCATTATATGATGATATTCCCATATGAGTTTAATTGACGTACTTTTATTTCAACTGAAAGTGCTCAATGAAAGTAACGAGTTTCTTTAATGGGACGACATAATTATTTACTATTATAATTATTAAATACCTACAGACAGTAGTGTTTCATCCTTTCGAGAATCATAAGTACAGAGGGTCACGATTAAAACCAGTCGATAGATTATTTTTTTAAGCATGCATATGTGTATTATTCATAAAATCATCATTATTAGTGTTTGTAATACTTTTATCACCCAAAATAAAGTATATTGCCAATGAAACTGAAGCACTACCGTGGGTTAAATGGTCATACTTACAGATGCATTTTAAGTAGAACGCTTTTACAGCAAGGCGTTTGTACAGGTGACAGTCGATATTTTTGCATACTAGTGCAGTGAGCTTGTAACAAAGAGCACGTGTTCGTGTGGCAGTTATCTTCAAAGGACCCGACCATGTTGAGATGACGTCACAGCAAAGAAAAAGCAAAACGATTACAAGACGAACGTATGTACAAACGAACAAAGTGAGAGAGACAGAAAGAGAGAAAAGAGAGAGAGATGTGGTCGATAGCAATAGAAAAAAAAGACCTGTAAATAAACACATGTAAATAGGTGCCGGTTATTTTAATAAGTAAAAACAGTGATGTGAATTTTTTCTTCTTCTTTTCTTACGTTTTCTTGCGACGTAGTAAGCAACGTGTTGGGTCTTTCGTATCTACATGCTAATACGTGTGTAAATGTACGTAAGCTTACCATTAAGCATACATTCGGTAGGGAATTCCAACCCTACAGTTTTGTGGACATAAACTCTAATTACCGAAAGCCTTGCGACATCATAGAACGTATACAATAAAAAATGTGAGATTTTTGCTAGTTCTCGACTCAGTCGAAGGTATTAATGGCGAAGGGCATCTAAGTAAGCATGCTAGACAGATTATATACTATTAAACTACTTCGAACGCAATACTGCGGCAAAGAAAATGGGTTGGATCATGGTAGATAAGCAGGAACTATTAGATAAGAGTCTGTTAGTTGAAAACTGGCAAAGATAAATGGCTAGTGGCTGGCATACCACCCGACATGAGTGAATATTACCTGTAAAGATATATTGAATACTGAAACGTGGGAAATATTTTCCAGCAATTTTATATTTTATGGATGTATTTAAGTTTTAACCGTAAGTCATACAGACACCCTAACATACATGCAAATATATATATATATATATATATATATATATATATATATATATATATATATATATATATATATATATATATATATATATATATATATATAGAGAGAGAGAGAGAGAGAGAGAGAGAGAGATTTTGTTATTGTTGTTATTTTTAAAGCGATAAATACGGTTAATATTGGCTCCGCCTCGGAGCTCATTTTTTATTTACTCAGACCATGATATATATATATATATATATATATATATATATATATATATATATATATATATATATATATATATGTGTGTGTGTGTGTGTGTGCGTGTGCGCATATGTGTGTGTGTATGTGAATGTATAAATATATTAGTATATATTCCGTGGGTAATGCAGCGTTTTCAAAATAAAATATTACTTTAAGTGTTGGTATCTCTTCTTTTCATAATCCATCGCTACCTTCTCTTTCAGATGTAGCGCAATGTTTACGAGTCCTAATATGACTGAGGCATGAGTCCAGGTTTTGATAGCACTGCCAACTTTTATTACTTTTCGTCAGACGTGTGTTCAAAATAATCTGTAACCTCCATAGAACACGCGCGAAAAAGAATCGAGGTATACGCTAACAAAAAGCAATGTTAAAAGTTTAACGTGTAAAAATGGGCACTTCCATAAAAATAAAATAAATAATAAAAATGTTCACAAAATTTTTTAAACTATCCTGCAAGTATTGTTTCTAGCATCTTTACCCCTTAGAGAAATCATTCTAGTCTGAAGTAGTTTTTGTTTTATTGTGGTTGCCGGTAAGTAAAGGATTGTTGCCACTACCATTGAAAATAAATGTAAAAAGCACGCTAGTTATTGCATTAAAACTGGTAAAATGCTTTTTTTTTTATTTCTATTAAAGATAAGTAATGGGTCAACAGTTTTATGAAGAAATGTTTTAATCAATCAAAAAACCATTGGTTCTAGTGTCATTCAGTGAATGAGTAATCGTTCTAAATTTATTTTTTTTTGTTTTGGTTCATGTAGTGCTTTGTAATGACCTCGAATCGAAATTCGCACGACATAATTGCAATCGGACTGTCGATAATGATTGGGATTTTTTAGAAAATATTTGAAAGATAAAGATGTTACATTAAAAAAGACAAAATAAAATACATGGTCTATACTGTAATTTAACATATTCTTATTAATTGAAAAACATAAAAATGAGAAATTATTCAAAAGAGAAAATATTTTACAAAACGATACTCTGTAAATAATTCTTTCGTTGTTTACTGAATTTCGATACTAAGTTACGAAAAAATTTATTTACTATATATATATATATGTGTGTGTGTGTGTGTGTGTGTGTGTGTGTGTGTTTCTTATTTTTTACCGTTTTATCTGTTTGATTACATATGTTTCGGCTGTTGGACCATGTTTACGATCCAACAGCCTCATCAGACCTTACAGAAATGGTTATTAGTATCCGGAAGAAGAGATTTAGAAGAAATACAAAAAAAAGATAAGAAAAAGGGGGGTGTAGGAGATAATAAGGGGGAGGGAGACGGATAGTGACAATATTAGAGTTTTGAAGGTTAAAATACATTAGATTGTATTGTTTGTGTGGGGGTAGCAGATTCAGGTAGGCGTGGATGGAGATATATGGATATAGATAGGGGGAGATGGAGAGAGGGTGGTAAAGAAAAAAGAGAGGGCGTAAGGAGAGGAGGGGAGGAGTTTCAATTTTTAGGTTTTAAATTTTGACTGCTTTTTGCTTGTTTCGCAAGGTGTATTAAGTAGATGTGAGAGAGATGGAGAGAAGAAGAGAGGGAGAGAGACAAAGGGTTAGTGTAGATGTCATTAGTTTGACAAGTACAGGGTTTCATTTAAAGTTTTCTTAGTCGCTATATGTCGACTTGTTCATTTCAGTTTACAATGGGTTGTTTTTTAGGCAGTTAAGAGTTAATACATACGCTAACGCACGCCCAAATACGAATACATACATTTCTGCAAATCCATATACAGACACATAGGCGCATACACATATATATAAACAATGTATATGCAGACATACATGGATCTATATGCAGACATATGCACACAGACACACACCTCTTATACACATATACATACTCACATATATGCATATACACATATAACTATATATATATACACACACCTACATACATATATATATGTGTGTATATATATGTGTGTGTGTGTATCAACCTATCTTCTGCTTTTCGCCATATCGACTGTGTTTATATGCTTAAAGGCCAGATAAATTCAATCCGTTATTAACAATCTTTCTATCTATATCTCTTCATTTATTATTAAACCTCCTCATCCAACCTTTTAACTTTCTCTGACAAGCGACAATTAGTAGATCAGTGATTATATATCCGCAAACTTTTTTTGACACGCGAAAATTAGCTTATCAACAGACACGCTTAAAGAAATTCGATGTTAAGTTAATTCACCTGATAACACAATCTGCTATCCTGATGAAATACGCCCTAATTTCATAACTTCAAATTCAAATTGTTTCTATATCCAGCTATTGATCCAGATTGTGGTAATGTTGGGCCGATGTTCTACACCCGTTGAAATAAGAATTTTCACTTTTTTATGCTTCTTTTTTAGAGAGCCTGAAACTTATATCTTTTGTGGATTTTTTCAAGAGTCCACTTTTTCTTTTCATTTTTTCCTTAGCGTCAGATGTTTCAGGGTCGTATGATGAAGTTTCTTGACTTAAATAGATGTCTGTTTGTAGCGGCCAAATAGAAACTGTTAACATTCTAATAAATAAAATATGTGTGTGTGTGTATGTAGGTGTGCGTGCACCGTGTGCGTTTATAAGTTTGAAGACGTCTAGCTAAAAATACTCCAATACAAGTCTTTGTACACGCGTTTTATCTCTTATTCTATCTCTCTCCTTCTCTCTCTCACTCTCTCCCTCTCGGTCTCTTTCTCTCTCTCTCTCTCTCTCTCTCTCTCTCTCTATATATATATATATATATATATATATATATATATATATATATATATATATATATATATGGGGGGGATCCGTGTTCGTCGGTACTAAACCTATTCGGGTTTAACCGGTTTCCTCCGAAGGAGCAATTTTTATGAGAGTATGAAATTCACAAACTATCCCCAATCGCATGCATATCCTTGTCATGGCAGATAAAGACGTTAGGTGTTTGCAACTCCCGCAGAAAGGTGTCGACATCCTACTACATACAGCGCCTGAAATTCCCAAATTGGCCACCCATTTTAGTAACGGCCAATGCTCAACGTTGCTTAACTTCGGTGGCGTTATGAGAACCAGCGTGCCATCGTGATTATGCCGTATTCTATCTATCTATCTATCTATCTATCTATCTATCTATTTATTTCTCTCTCTCTATATATATATACACCCACATATATACACACATGTACACACACACACACACACATATATATATATATATATATATATATATATATATATATATATATATATATACATGCAGCATTTAGACTTTACACGACCGGTCGCCACAGTCGATTGACCATTTCTTGGGGCGACTAATAGTCGTAAATCATTCGCCCACCAGTCGGTAAAATTTCTTTAAATAAACAAACTGAAAAAAACTCATTTATTTTACGCCACTCAAATACGCGGTGACTTAGAATGACCTATGTCTCATCATTTGTGAATTCTCTCATCTCTAGCTGTGAGACCGTTGCAATATCGTATTGAAAAAAGTGGTAACGCTAAAGGTATACAACAGGTCAACTTTACACATTCGGCGTGTAGTCAAAATTTCGCCTTCATTTAGCTCTCTGATTTTGAAATTCATTTGGAAAAAAAATTCTTCGACGCTACAACTACATACACTTCATTCTTACAAAAGTAAAGACGAACATTTGAAAGAGGAAAAAGCGCATCGTTCCGTCAAGCATGCACCAAAATTAAATTATACAAGTAAGTAATCATAGTTTTCTCAATTATATGAATTCAGATATTTGCATGCTCTTTTTTGCGAAACTTTCAAAAAATAATCGATACCCACTTAAAAAAATAATATTCTAAATTTGAGAATGGTGTTCCGAAGTGAATTCTTTATTTAATAGAAACAAAAGAGACCAATTTATGTTCTATATCAAAGTTTTTTTTCCACAAATTACAAAGAAAAATTGACCGTTTAAATTTTAAAAATATATTAAACCATGCCGATTTTCTAAGAAATCTAGTTCATTTTAGCTAAATGTTGTTGTTGTTGTTTTTTTATATCGGCGATTTCAGGCAACGTAGATCTCGTATCAGTTTTATTTCTTCGTAAACAAACATTATTTATTCTAGGGACGATAGAAATGTATCAGGGGATGAACAAATCTGGACATGAATTATAAAAATGTAAACACATAAAAATATAAAGATGGCTGATTATTAGTAACATGTTATACATGATATAATATTTCGACTTGCCTTGTAAAAGATAAAAATATAGAATAAATGTATAACAATCTTTATTATTTCATTAACAAAGCTATTTAATTACTAGGTTAATCTATATAAATTTCATGAAATGTTCAATGCTATATGATGCTAAATGCACATTTTTATTATGATCTTGCTTCGAGTTTTGTTCAGTAACTATTGTAACTATTTCTGATTCTTTTGAGCTGCTGGGATGATTGTGTGTTTCAGAATATTTTTCAATTAGAGACTTTATATTGAAATGTTTTAATGAGAAAATGAATCTCTAATATTTCTTTTCCATTTTAAAATATATTTATTTCAAGTGTGGAATTTTATATTATGCTTTCTTTGTGGATAAAGTTAGATATATTCGTTTTCTAACCTTACCAATAAACAGCGTATTGAATTATTTATATTTCAATTGTCATTTTGATACTAAGTATCAGCATCCGAAGAAATAATTCTTATTTCTATGGAACAATAATATGAATGATGCAATATAAAGAAACTGGTGTTGTATTTTAACGTTTTGTTGAATATTTACTGAAATGTTTTCAGCAATAAAATAGTTGATTTACAAGAGTTAAACAAATATTTTTCTTGTTAGATTATACACACGGTAATTTCTTGAATTGTTACTATTATTGACTGAAACAAAGTCGGAGGAGTTCAAATATTTTGAGGCGAGTAAATTCTCCCTCACACTCGACCGGCGGTCGAGTGATTTTTTTCAAATCTCAAAGTCAGCTCACATGTATATACATATATATATATATATATATATATATATATATATATATATATATATATATATATATATATATATATATATATATATTATGCCGTCTTCTATATATTATACGGCCATGTCGGTGGGGCATTAAAATACGCCGACTGCCCCCCCCCCCCTGCAGAGGGTAAAAGTCCCTCCATGGGGGTCCTGGATATGACCTTAAACTATATCCAGTGGTGAGGCCCCAGCTTGTGGGCTTTGGGGAGTGTGGAGCCACTATTTAACTACCATTGCTCTCAGGTCCACTCTGACCCGGAGTAGTAGTACCTGTTAGGGTCCCAACTATGCGTTAAATAGAAACCAACGTGAAAACAACAAATATATTCTATTAAAAACATTTTTTCTTCAAAATCTTTGAATTCGGCATTAAATAACCCGAAAAGGGTTGATATGCCGTAAAACAAAAACAACCAACCAATCAATCTATATATTATTATATTATGCCATATTATATTCATATATATATATATATATATATATATATATATATATATATATATATATATATATATATATGTATGTATATATGTCTGCATGTGTCTCTACCATTCTCTGCAAACTGATATGTCAGTTAGAATTTCAATGTCGAAGTTCTTATTTTCGTGTTTTTGTAATAGAAATATTCGAATAGAACGTCTCATAGCTAAGCGAACGCCCTTGAGAATTGTGAAGAGATTAAGTTCCCATCTGAGATGCGGAATCTTTACTCTCTGTCCATTTCTGATGGGTGCTAATGACGGCGGTCAGTGCAATCACTGTGATTGTCATTAAATAAAATAAATAGATGGATGAACTCACAAAGGCAAAAAAAAATACAGCATAATAATAACCAGAAGAAAGAAGCAGAAGAAGAAGAAGAAAAATAATAATAATAATAATAATAATAATAGTAATAATAACAATAATAATAATAATAATAATAATAATAATAATAATAATAATAATAATAATAATAATAATAATAATAATAAGAAGAAGAAGAAGAAGAAGAAGAAGAGAAGGAAAATAAAAATAAAAATTATGAAAATAAATGTAAAAAAATCCGTACGGGAGAAATCGACACATATTTAGTTGTAATAATTAACTATATTATAAAAAGAAGATTAGAAAAGGAGACCTAATTTTTTATAAGAACAGTAAAATATTGTTAAACAATTGTTACGAAGGAGAACACATAATGATTTAATGAAAGAGATTAAGAATGATACCGTTGTCTATCTCTTTCTCTTTTTGTAACGGCCACCTTTATACTGCACACTAATCACCAGTTCATCACTGCAAGGTTGCATCCTTTTGATCGTTGTACTTCAACAAACGATGCGTCGTTTAACCCAGATTAATTCCGAAACGAAACTTCTGTCTGTGCGATAATTCTCTTTCGTTCTCTCTAGCGCCTAACAGTAAATGGCTTAATGCGTTGGTTAAAGCGGTTTCTATTATAAAAAAAAATGAAAACTATCTACAAGTGATATAGTGATACCTTCACATCACCATTTATTTCTGGAAATCAATAATACGAATGATGTCATTGAAACGTACTGGGATCCGAGTACGAATTATTCTAGTATTTATATAATTTTAGTTATACATTTGTTTAGTATTTTAACAACTATATTGCTTTTTAGTTTAATACATTTGAACCTATTTATTATTGTATTATGCCTACATATCTACGTATGTGTGTGGTTCTCTATAATTTTAAATTAATTTTAAAAAAATGAAAATACCTCTTAGAGGACTATATATATATATATATATATATATATATATATATGCCTCTAATATATATATATATATATATATATATATATGCCTTTAATATATATATATATATATATATA
>NC_136492.1:86667484-86717484 GCF_053919585.1 Euprymna scolopes | reverse complement strand
CGCTGTTTGCACGAGTGGGATGAAGGTCAAGACACTACCAAGCTGATGGATTGATGTCTGAACATAAAAGGCAGACATTCAATTAGGGGATTAGAAGAGGCACGTGAGTGTCAGCGACAAGGCTAAACGAATTAAACAGCCGCCGATGCCTCAGATATAATGTTATACCGATACCAATCCACATGAAAATCAACTGATTCTCTCTCTCTCTCTCTCGCTGTCTCTCTCTCTCTCACTCTGTGTTCTTCTCTACACATATATAATCGATCCATTATGCATATATAATGTATATATACACATTATTTACATATGCATATAAATATTACATATATATATATATATATATATATATATATATATATATATATATATATATAACAAAGATTTTTCATATCTATCTGCGTAAGTATACTTTGATAATTATGTTTCAGTTTGAAGAAATATGGTATAATAAAATTAGAAGGTGTTCGTTCGCGCCTGGCCTCCATAGAATGGGAATATGTCATAAAGTTAAACAAGGTGTTTTAATATAGATCCACAGAATATTGTGATAAGTGTTTCAGTGTGAACAGGTATGGTATAATAATTTATGGGGTTTATCTATTTTATTTTTACTTTCATCATATTTTGCTATGGTTTTGATACCCCTAAATTCGAAGCCATCTCTCTACAACCCCTACTTTTCATAACCTATATTACTTTAATAAATCAGAGTCCATTTTCTGTAGGCTGCTTTTGAACACAGTAAACGACGGATACTTTTGCTAGTAGATATATATATATATATATATATATATATATATATATATATACGCGTTATTATATTATGTATGTACATGTATAACTCAGTTTTCTGTTGTATATCACGAATTGGATCACTGTGTGTGTCTCTCTCTCTCTGTCCTTACATATTTTTCTCTGCCTCCCTCTCTCCTTCTCTCTATAATTATCTTTATATATATATATATATATATATATATATAAATATATATATATATATATATATATATATATATATATATATATATTCTTATTATGATTGTGTGTTTAAGCTTTAAGTGCATAATTTTTTCGAAACGACAGATGTCATCAAGGACATGCTCTTTGGTACGTGGGAAATGGATCCTAATAATCATTTGTTGTTTCAGTTAAAGGAAGACCGACCTCTGACCTGAAAAGTTATTAAGACTTAAGAATGTCGCTAAGCTTCTGAATAAATATGTGTCGAATCGCACAGGTCTGGTGCAAGGCCAATTAACACGAGCATGTTTCTCGTTATCAGATAGGCTAGACAGCTTTACAAAACGCGCGCATACTAACAGTTGGTCACGTCACGGCAGATAAAGAACGAAAAACTGAGAGATTATTCTGTTATTTTTTGTGCAGGTGCTTTGCTGAACGAATTAATCTGTTTGCCAGATATTCGCCAACAGGTCATTGGGTTAGTTTGTATAGCAAACAAGTGATACAGATATACTGACGTATATAGACCAGCTATGCTTTTGCTGGTAAAGTTGAATATCTTTTCTGGCGTTTATTGTTCTATATTATCTTTTAAAAATTATATCTCCCATACTCTGAACGATTCCAACCATGTGCTAAGCATCAATTTCGGTAGTTTATATACGATACATTTCGTGAGCTATGTTCAATCTAAGCATAAGAGTTTTCTTTTCACATTTGGTAGAATAAGGAAGAATCTTTCAATATATATTCCTACATACCTATAAAAGTGAAATTGTTTGTGTGTGTGTTTCTGTGCATTTCTCTATCAAACTACTTTGTCAATTCTCAGTCTACAGACTCGGGATTTGAGATAAGGGGTATTGAGATTTGGGGAACTCTTTTTAATCGGTTTTCGGTAAAAAAAAATTGGCTGTCAATGAGTCAAAGTTCAACGATTTGACCTTTGAAAACTTTACCAAACTCCTCCGTCAATTTTTTCCTCTAAACACTTGTAATTTAGATGGAGGTTACTTGGACATCGATTAAACTTTACTTTGATTTGAGCCCAAAAAAAGAAATGTTAAAGGGGAAAAATTGGAGTCAAAGTTTTTAAAAATTTAGCCTCTGCAGTCTCTTCCAAATTACTCTGCCAATTTAAAGTCTAAACACTGGAAATGTTACATAAAGTGTATTCAGCTCAAGGACAAGCCTTCTATTCAGTTTTGAACAAAAATTTGTCTGTCAAAATGTCAAAATTGAAAAGATTTTACCTTTGCGGTGTCTAGCAAACTGTTCAGCCAATTTTGCGTCTACATATTGGAAATTTTACATAAAGAGCATACAGACATGCAGCAAGCTTTTTAATCAGCTTTTCTGTCAAAATGTAGTTGCTAAGAGGTAGAAGTTGAAAGAGTTCACGTTTGAAGATTCTACCAAATCATCCGCCAATTTTGGATCTAAAGACTGGAAATATTAGATCTATGTTTCCTGGGCATGAGTCAAACGCATATATATATATATATATATATATATATATATATATATATATATATATATGTGTGTGTGTGTGTGTGTGTTTGTGTGTGGGTGTGTGTGTAATTATAAAACTCAAATGACTTTGTAACGGGTGTTGTAACCCCACATCCGGTTTATGACTTCCTGTTGCGCATGCGTACATAAACATAAACCTAAAACAGCGTGAATAATTAAACACAACACATCGCCCTCCTTTTCTAAATATGTATTTTCCGGTTTTTTATACACCTTTCTTTAAAACATTCATACGTTTTCTGATACACTACGAACATAACTAAATAACCTCGTAAATATGTTTTTTTATTTGCTTTACAAGTAAATAATAAATGCACTATAAAACGTATTGTTTTACTGTGTACGTTTTCAGCGTTCCAATTGCTTTTATTTTCGTGTTTAAATTATCCAAATAAACAATTGTTCAAACTTTCTGCATTTTTTTACATCGTTCATTTTCGTATAACGTTTAAGTTATTTTAACGAAAGTTTCTTACAAATAAATCTACTTTAGCCCGTTAACAAACATAAGAACATTTTAAACGTAGATTTACCCACCGCCTTCTATTTTTGTTTAATTTATTCTCCATTTTTAATACAAAAAAACAGTCATGCATTTTCTTTTACATTATCAACATAAATACATTACCCCGAAAATATGTTTTCTTTAATTTGCGTTACAAATAAATAATACACGCGACAATAAAATGTATTGTTTCGCTGTGTACGTTTTCAGCGCCCCAATAGCTTTTTTCATCGCGTTTTAATTATACAAATAAACGATTGTTAATACCTTCTGCTTTTTTTACATTGTTCATTTCCGCATTGTCTTAATTAGTTTTATTGACCTTATTATTAACCTATAAATTAAATATTTGACCCAATGGGTCATGAACTTTTGTTTAAAACAAATAAACAAAAGTTACATTTTTTCCCCTTTTCTATTTAAAAAAGCCATTCTTAACATGGGGAGAGTGTTTTTAATTATTCTGTACTTTCAACTTACAATTTCATTGAAAAACATATATCAAAATTTGAATTACACTATTAAGTATTATGGTATCTCGTCAGTGCACTTTTACTTATACGTATGAAAAAACACTTAAAATCCAATGGCGGTAAGTTTTTTTTTTAAATACCCAATAATAAAAAGAACGACTAAAAGAAATCTATCGATATTGCTTTTTAATTTTAATATACTTTCATAGAAATATTTCTGTCATGTTACAAAACACTATTTTCTTTACGTCACAAGTGTCACGCTCATACATTAATTCCATAGGTAATATAAAATACTGACCCAACGCTTCACGGGTAGTATATTATATGCATGTATATACATATATATATACGCATATACATACATATATACGCATATATATATATATATATATATATACATACATATATACATATACATACATATATAGATATATATACCTACATATATACATACATATATACATACATATATATACATGCACATATATATACACTTATATAAATATACATATATATACATATACATATATATATACATATACATATATACATATATATACATATATATACATACATATATACATATACATACATATATAGATATATATACCAACATATATACATACATATATACATACACATATATACATGCACATATATATATATACACTTACATAAATATACATATATATACATATACATATACATATACATATATACATATATATACATATACGTATATACGCATATATATATAAATATGCATATATATATACATATATATATATATATATACATATGCATATATATATATATATATATATATATATATATATATATATATATATAAAATTTCACATGGGTTCGAATACTCTGTATATTCAATTTCATGTCTGTACACCAAAAACTTACAGAGAAGTTTGGTAGGCAACATTTTTTAAGTTATATCATTCAAACACTACCGTTATGGTTAAATGGTAGTTTTAGTCATTTAGAACTGCTTTAAAGCTTTCACTGCTCACTCATTTTTTACTAAATTTCAAACAATTTTTACAGTTTATAGATCACCTTCTCAGCTATATTTTGAAAGAAATCTTTTTTTCTTTTTTCGTTCACTAAAACAAAAGTTATGATTAACTTTCTGGTGTTAAAAATCATACAAATATGTTAGGAGGTAAGTGCCGCTTTTTATGACTAGTTTCCATAGCAATCATGTCACTATAGGGGCTACTGTTGCTACTGATCCGAAAAGAGAAGTAACAAGTGAAACAGAAAATTAAAGTATGAAAGGAAGATTATTGGGGTATTTTATTGAAAGCAGACGAGAGCCATACATTGTTACTACGTATGTGTTTATGGGGGCAAAAAATTGGACTGAATTTAAACAAAGAACAAGTAAGTTTATTGGAAGCCCGGAAAAATCATGGATTATAATAGAAAAATGTGATGATGAAAAGTCATGGTTTAACTTAAGCATGGAAAAATAAAGGACAAGTTGTTTAGCTGGAAGAGGAAGGGACAAGATATTCTAGTAAAAAAATATTTAAAAAATTATAACTTAAAATATTGCAGTATCAAGAATATATTGTATAATGTTATAAATTGAATTGTTAAAAGAATGCATAATGGTGACATATTTTAAGTTATAAACTTATATTTTTAATAGAATATTTTGTCCTTTTCTTTTCATGTTCGGATTTTTCTATTATAATACACATTACACTTTTTTTCCCAAAATTACGGTATTTTACAGTTAGTAACTCAAAAAGGTTTGATATGCCGTAAGAGAAAGCGACAAAACTACCATTTCCACGCTCCAAATTACAAAGATGAGGCGTGCGGAAAGACATTGATTGTTTGAATATTTTGTAAAGTCTTTACTGTAATTTGATCTCGTTGTTACGGTATCTTTATCATATCTACTACTTCTGCCCTCTCCTAAACTATTACTAGCGCCGACACTATTTCTCTCTTCCAATCCGTATTAATCGTCCACTTTCCTGACACACGCACTGAATCAGACGGTTAGCGTTACTGTAAAAGTGAAAAAAAAAATCGTTCCGCGTCACGGTCAATAAAATGTCGTTATCTAAACGGAATCTTGTTTTCTGCGACGGAACAGGTCTGTAACGCGTCAAGTGTTGATGGATCTTTGTAGAGTATATCAAATGTTCAGAGTTGATCTCGTACTAAGTTGTTTATCCTATTATCCCCACCTACTTGTCGAAATAGAAATCCGTGACTATTTGTGATCAGATCATTTTCAGTAGATTTTCATTCATCACTTTTTAATGAAGTCTGAAGAATGTGCGTCAAGGAATCAAATGCAATTGTTACACTTTTCCAACCATAATTAGTCTTTTATGAAACAAAAATGTATAAAAGAATAAATGAAAATATTAAGAACGCTATCATTAGAATGACATCTAAATAAAAAAAAGTATACACACTCACACATTGCCTACAAGCCTTTCTTTATTTGTGGTTATAAATATGCTTACAATAATCAGCCGAAATTGAACAAAACCTATTGTATTATAGGGAGGGTGAGTATTCTAGATGTAACAAACAAAAACAAAATAAACAAAACACAACTGCGCACGTAGAGATTTTAAGGTTAAAATGCTGAATTTTGAATTTGTTTAATATTTCATCCATTTTGTGTGTGTGTGTGTGTGCGTGTCTGTGTGTTCATTATTTTTTTACGAAAACACTACTGTATTTTAATATTATATATTATTATAATATTATGTATAAATGTATATATATAGATTCACTTTTTACGAAAAACGCTACTTTTAAATCTTTGAAAAATAAATTAATACTTTTCTTTTAGTATGCCTAATCTTACTAATATATCCATCTAATGTATCATTAAATAGGAAATACTTTGAAGAATGGATGCTAAAAAACGATAAATAACGGCGCATTTTGCTAAAAGTACGATAATTTCTTTCGGTAACTTGTCGTTACATGATTTCTCCTAACCAATGGCAAACCATAAAGCCTACAAAGAGTTGGTCGTATTTTCAAACAGTTCTAATCTCCCCTTTTCCATTTTGCTGTGATTTTCGTTTGACTTAGTTTAAAGTGTCGGGAACTCGCACCTACCACACTCTTTCGTTCAGAAACACTTGGTTCTGATGGCAAGACAGGGGCGAGACGACCAAGCGTGACACTAGATGCAGAAGTTGTCTCCAACACATACGGCGCTTATTATTCCCAATAATTCATCTGTTGCTGGCTAGACACATAGACGCATAGGGAGTTATGTACCTATTTACTATGCCTCCCCACGGGACAGAGTTAGACACCAGGGGTTATGTAGGCAACACATATGTATCGCTTATGAAACAAGAATTAAACACTTATAAAGTTGAGTCTTCACTTAATCGTCAAAAGAAATGTTAAAAATTCATGGAAATTTACAGGACTAAATAAATTCATTTAATCATGTAAAGGCCACCATAGGATTTTTAACCTATCATTGAATTTTGGATTTTTAAATTTCTTGTACTCCTGTCTTTTACCAGTGAAAGAGAAATAAAGGTTTACATTTTAGGGCATTTCCCCCCGTGAAGAAAATAAAGGGTTCCGCTCGAAATTCCGTCTAAATTCAAAAGTATAAATTCCGTTCGACAAGATACACCTGAAGAAAGTCGGCCGAAACATTGTGAAAATCACACTCAAGATGAGAACAGTAGTCCGATGAATAATAATACGAGTTTTAATGTGGTTGTGATAAATATATTGCCGTTTGTTTTGTTAGTCAACCATTTATTTTAATCAGAAATGCAACCGAATAAAATTGATCTAATTATTTAAAATCGTATTTAACTTATAGTTAAACTAGCTCGTGCCGCGAAGGAGGAAAAGAACGTGAAAAAAAAAACAAAAAAAAATAACGTGACGTCTTTTCTGCTGCGCCCATCGCCAAACCGGGAGTGACGAAGGTTTAAATTAAGGCTAGCTAATCGAAAACAGGGGATGCCTTTCGAAAATATTGCCGAAAAAAGCGACCCCTCCTTGTAGAAAAATGTCCAGTTGAGGGTGAAGAAATTAATGTTTTTAAAACATTCTTTGATATTTTCGTCGAAAGAGTCGAGCTTCAAAACGATAACAATTTCGTTAAAATCCGTCGGCTCAGGCAAACATACATACATACATACATACATACATACATTTAAACAGGCATGTGAGATTTTTATTATGGATTAAATATACCATGGTGCATTTAGGTTCTTTTTGCGAATAAGTTAGCTATTTTTATTCTTCGATTATACTTTAACAAAATATTTATTATTTCGTGATACTTTTAAAAATCTTAATTTGCTGTCGTCCGTGTCCCTATATTACCCTAAGGAGCTTGTATTCCATCGCTCACTCCACTTTCCCCTCCGTCTTGCAGTTGCGAGATATTTCTCTATGTTTCTGCATTTCGTTTAAAATTTCTCATACTAACACATGAAAATGTTGATTCTATTTTTTTCACTATATCTGCCCAACAACTAAGCTCTATTCATAGTTAATATTATTCTTACTCCAAACTGTACACTCTTAACCCTTATCCTCAAGTGGTCTCTGGGCATTAGTAAGTATGTATTCCTATTTAAAAAAAAACAAACTCATTTACATTCTGTATTTTTGTAGCGTCGAGAAACAGGGAGTATGTGTGGAATCCCAATGACAAGCAGTTCGAGGAAAGAAGATATTAGAATATAAATCTCTCACACATTTCAGGATCTTTTCAGTGAAGGGTTAACTGAGGGGATAGGGAAGAGTATTTGCATTAAGTCATCGTGTTGGCGAGAGTACATACAATTCAGGTGCTTGTAAAACAAGCGCAGGGATGCATCATGAGTTATTTCCCCTCTGTAAAATAATTTTTGATCTTGTTTTTATATTAAAGAGGATTTAGATCGTTCCTGATTAATATTAAGATAATTTGTATAATTTCTTAGTTATTTATTAAAAAAAAAAAACAAATAATTAATTCTCGCCTCTTATCAAAACCTGGAGGCCACTCCGGGAGAAGCGCTAAGAGGTATTACGTAGATGGTTGAGCAACATAATTAGTAATTGTAGATATTGTGTATGGCTAACTTATTTAATTTATTTATTTATGAACGACTCAACAAAGAGGTGTTTTTTTATCAGGCCTGAAAACGATTATTTTATTGTCAGCTGGGGAGAATTTTTCGCATAGAAACAGTTCTAGGAAAAAACCATGTGCATAGAATTTTCGTTTAATTGTTGGCACAGATAGACATAATAGAGTTGTTGACGAGAATATATGTTGCGAACATTTTACAGGATGCATATATTGAAGCTCGGTTGAGCACTTACGATAGGATAAAATAAATGATAGAGGAGAGACAGATGAAGTAGTAAAGTGAAAAGCTCGTTGCCCACTAAATTTCGAAGACGGTTTTGTACTCTGTAAAGACAGGAAAGGATACTCGTCGGACGACTGCCCCGGATGTGACAACAGTATTCTATCTTAGGACGTGTTTGACTTTTGAACACGGAAAGGATTGCGTCGGGAGATGATACTGTCTGGTAGAATTATCTTATACTTTTCCAGTGATTTTTGACAATGGATTATCAAGTGTTCAATTTTAAGTTAAGGGTGAAGATCAGTCCCGGAAATATGTCTAAGCAGGGCGTTTCCTCGAGCCGAGAGATGTTCATTTAAATTTGGGCATTGGGCCAAGTAAGCATTTCAGCGGAAGTAGTCGATGCTTTTCGTAAAGTACTCATTATGTATAATAAGCTATTTATTCCTAACCCAGGTTTGATATATGTCCTCAGCAGGTGTAACAATAAAAATAATTTTCATCAGGAAACTTCTATATCTATTAGTAACAGAGATGTGTTATCGGTCTGTCTGTATTCGAAAATGTAATATTGCATCAATAAACTGTAATACTGAACAATATCTCTCAGCTCCGAAAAGTTTACTATATTTCTTCCAATAAACGTACGATGTCTCAGTTTTCAGTCTATGTGGAAGTAGTATTGTATCTGTTCTCTGGTAATTATACCACCCTCTTATGCCACATAATCGTCTGACAATTATATGGAAATCTGGTCTTTTTTAGAGCCGTAGATGATACTGTGCTGCTTTATGGTTGACCAGCATAGACTCTCAGAAAACACACACACAAAATTGAAATGAAGTTACATAGAACTTAGACTAAACTGCTCGGGATCGTGTTAAACTTAAACTGTAAAAAACACTCAGCCATTAATTTTCTGTATGACCAGTTGTCCAGAATGTCTTCAATAATTAGAGAAAGAAGAACACGATATGCTGGACATTGCTACAGGAGAAACAATGAGGCTGTCAGTAATAAGGCACTGCGGGATCCTTAACACAGAATTGCTACAGTAGGAAGATCCATCAAGACAGAAGGCACTGGCTTACAACTTGAAGATCTTCCTAAGGTTAGGAAAGATACAAACCCGTGGATGGAAAGATTCAATTTGGTCCGGGCACCACCACACCCGGATTCTCCTTAGCATTAGCTTCTCTTTTTGGGTAAAAAAAAAGAAAAAAAGAATGCTGTATCTTATTTATTGTAATAAAATGAGTCCCTAAAATTAATTACCGCCATTTTTGGGGTGTGTCATATCTGTTGTAAAATCATTCGACAAACCTCTATATATAACTTTATGTTTTTCTATTTTTTTTTTTTTGGTCACCTCTTATGTCTCATACGGCAAGTTTTAGATATAGGTTAATTTTGTAATATGGCCAGTGAAACAAATCCGTCGTAGCTAGAAACAGTAAAAAATCTGGTAGAATTTATTTATTTAAGAGGACGCCGGAAGAAGAATTTGTTTACATTGAACTTTAAAAAGATCATGTTATAATAAGCTGAGAAGTAGTGTTCCTTCACAGGAGGGTTGTTCCAGGCAAGAATTTTTTCTCTAATAGACATTTTTGTTTAGTGTTTTTTTTACAGGAATTGTAGCTAGAAAAGTGTTTGCTGTGAATATTTTTCAATGGGGGTTAGAGATTAGATGAAACTCAGTCGAGCACCTATATGTGCTGTTGTTTTTACTTTCTTCTTGGGTACTTCAACCAAGAATTGTCATAATCGACCGTTCATTAGCAAAAGATATATTTTATACTCTAGCAAACACATGCTACCGGAAGAAGCATATTTTTGGTAGTTGACGGTAATAAATCCTCTGTACTTTTCTGGCCAGTTTACAACGATATCGTTTTATTACATAGATCATACACAGCTGTATCTAGTTGGCCGCCATCCCAGAGTTTCAACCCGAAACGCTGAACTTGATAGCGAAAGGAATAAACGGCGCCAGTACTTAAAATGGGAAGGGTTCTTTTCAACGCTGGACATGGCGTTTACAGGAAGGGTAGAGGTCATTCTATTCCAGCGTTATCAGTAATGGCGTCACAAAACTTGTTTCATTTCGGCTACTTTTCTTTTTACAAGCACACATGTTTCCTTATTCGTACATTTATTCACGTTTTTGTTTCTAAATATTTTTCTCAAACATAAAAATATCCTTTTTCCTTTAATAAAGTAACAGAAAATGAACGTTGCGTTTTTCTTTTTTTTATTATTATTCCAGTTTTCTATTTAGAAAATATTTCATATTTTATGTATCTAAAAAAAAGTTTAGTACTACTGTGGAAGATGACTTATATCGAACCGGGTGTTACTGATGGCGACTTATTAAAACAAAAAAAGAACGGAAATTGTGGAAATTAGTATCGCCATTAAATAAAAAATATCCTCCTATTTTTTTTACTGACTTAAAGCAATGATGCCACGTTTTTTTTCCACGTCATTTTTCTCCTTCTCAGTACGAGTTCGAACCTTCCTGCCTAGTACCACTTTTTTTCACTCAACACTCACCTCCAAACACCCGGGTAATGCCGGACACAAAGGCTAGTTATTTAGGAAGGGCAAAGAAATCATCCTAACCATACTTTAACCTTACCACATTCTTATTTGAATCCTTTAACAGCGGCCGCATTTTTTTGTTCAATTTGTTACAAGGCTTTCAAATTATAATTATCTTACGCCATATCCAGTACGTGTCTACAACACCGTTTAGCTGAAAAAAGTGACATGACAAAGACCTCTCCTATGTCGACAGGGGTTCCTTCGCAAAAAAAGCAGAAAGGCAAATGATATCTCTGTAGGGGCAGATACGCGTGTAATTGTGAAGCAAGGGTTGCGCCATCACCAACCACGTTTCTTCTGAAACGGTACTGCTTGAGTACACTGGCAAGGAGAAGTCCAGGACGACTGGAAACAATGCCGAGAAAGCGGAGAGCACATACAGAATCTAAAAGTCCCAAATGATCATCTATTTAGTACTGACTAGTTCCAAATGTTCACCTGACTACGTTCATCATCATCATCATCATCATCATCATCATCATCATCATCATCATGAGGGGCTCCTTGCCCGGACTAATGTGACTCTTCCTCTCCAGAGTTTCCTGTCTTCCATCAGCTGGGTCAGATCTTCTGGTTCGCAGTTGGCGTTGTGTGCTATTTGCTGGATGTACGTGGATCTAGGTCGTCCTTTCCTTGCGCATCCTTGTCGTAGCGTCAAAAGCAATATATCACTCACCAATTCAAGCTTGCTCGTCAGACAATGACCAGCAAATCGTAGGCGTCTTTCTCTGATGGTATTAGATATGGCAGGTAGGTAGTCATAAAGTTGCTGCTTCGTAGGATGATTTTGCAAAGGTATATTTAATACTCTTCGTAGCATACGAGTGTATTGGCCGTCTAGTTTTCTTTCCGATCTTTTGCTGAGTGTTCATGTTGTAGCGCCGTAAACAAAGACAGCCTCTGAAGAACTGCCTTTTCGGTTTGTTAGTTAGTCTCGAAGTCCATACTGAACGTAGCCCATCAAACGCGATCTATGCTTTTGAGATGAGAATTTCGATATCTCTCTCTGTGGTAGCTGCCCAGATACGTAAACTCAGCGACTGCTTTCAGTGTTGATCCAACCAGAGCCCTGCTATCTCCTTTCGTCTGATTAGGATCAACGTTACTTTACATCGGTGATCCAACAGGAACTGACGCCTCAACGTAATTATGCCGCACGTACGACACTCAGTCCTGATCAATATTTTAGCATTTTACTTGTTGTGTCAAAGACTAATATTCAACAAGTGGTAGTTGGAGGATGTTGAAAATAAAATCAGGAAACGGTTTTTAAATAAGAAAGCCCGAATAAAACAATGCAGATTATCAATCTTCATCGAAAACATTCCGAACGCTGTTATTTGAATGTAGTGTCCTTTAGAAACACTGGGTGAAAGCTGAAGGAATTTTGATTTGAATAGATTTGTTATTATTCATGGAACAGTAATGCAATAAGATACTCTTAGGACGATACAAAAGTATAATGCAAGGGGAGTAATTCTTTACTTCTTTGGGCAAGGTTGCCTCCCCTTGTCTGTAGTTCTAGACTTTAAATTCTCGCGATTTCTCGCGAGATCAACGAGTAGAAGTAGAGAGAGTGGAAGAAAAACAGAGCCACTTTCAAAATGGGGAAATGAGCATCGTTCCCGTCTGTCCGAGTTACCATACTTGGACTTCTAACCTTTTATGCACTATGTTTGAATTGTCGTTAGGTATGTGTGTGTGTGTGTGTGTGTGTGCGTGCGTCTTCATAATAAACGTATATCGCCATGTATCAGCGAGTGATTTCCTGATTTGCTCATAATTATTCCATTCTTTTATCATGTGTTGCAAACATACCCACGTTAAGGCTGGACACCGTGCAGCAAGATATTTTATGGTATATTGATCCTAACATATCCCACTATGTATCAGGTACTATAAAGTAAGAGAACTTTGCAATTTCATTGGAAAAAATATGGAAGAAAATTTATTGTGGGAATTATCTTACCGACGAGTAAAGGACGGAAATAAAAAGACGTTAAAAGCTTGCAACGAAATGACGTCATTTCTTACAGAAAATCTTTTCTCGTAACGATATCAAGCTGGTAAAGTAGACGAATTAAACACACGTGTCTTTCGTCTAAACACACACAAAAAAAATGCTGACTTCTCATTCTGCGACTCGATAGTGTCTAGATAACCTGTAAAACCTGGAGACCCGGTTTCGAGTAGTAGAAAAATACCAAAAGTATCAAAGTTAAAACACCAGAAGTTGACTCGGTTTACATAAATATAGAACAGAAATTACAAAGTATGAAACAAAATACAAAACTGTGTTCAACCACTTCTTGTTTTAACATTAAACAATAAAATATAATAAACTTTTTTTTATACATTTCTATAAATAATTTATATATTAAAAATAAAATCATGAGAAGTGTTAATAAAAAAAAATTTTCATACATTATAGATGACGCAATTATGTGATATAACTTTTGAAAGACATAAGTCTATTATCAAATTATTAAATTATTCTAAATGAAATGATTAAATTATAAATTATTATAACTTATTATATTAAATTATTGACATATAAAAAGACACATTTTATATGAATCAAAATGATAAACATTCCCATTAGTTTTTACGTTTTAACACAAGGATTAAAGCAACAAAACAAAATACTCACAGGAATGTATAAATACTTTATTTTTAAAATCAATTTTCACCTCAAACAAGGCACAGTGCCACTATGAAGTAGGGGGCTACTATCGGGGACATGAATTGCAGGGGCATTATAAAGGGAGATGAGTAGCGAGATGTTTGTTCACATAACATTCGAAATTCTGCATATCAGTACAGTTGGGAAAGCAGAATCCCCGAAGGGAGTTCAAAGTCTTGCAGTTCTGGGGAAGAAACTATTGCATTAAAAGTCTTTCTTACATCTAGGGATGTAAAGGGGTGGGTGGGACTTAGTTGCTTGTCAGGTTTGTCGGGGGTAGTCACGTCGAGGAGGTACAAGTGCTTGAAGTTCATCAGAGCATTCACCATTTCTTAAAACTAAAATACTTTTTTTTTAACAAATTATTTCCAAATGGTTTTGTATTTCATTTCATGTTTAGTAACTTACGTTCAGTTCCATATTTGAGTAAGCGAAATGCACTTCTGGCGTCTTAAGTTTGAGAATTGAATTTTTGGTGGATTGTAAGATCACGCGATTACAATTTAATTCGCCGACTTCATGCTTATCTTCTGATTCAATCCTTTAAGTGTATCAGTATCATTTATAAAAAGTATTTCTTTAAGCTATCATCATATGTAAAAATTAGTAACAGACTCATAATGGAAACCATTTAAAATATCTTGTTTCTTTTCAATACATCACCTTTTTTCTTTTGTTCTTTCTTGCAAACGAATCTCCATTCTCATCGTCATACTATGTTGCGATCTAGTAATGCTACCATGAAAATAAACAGCTAGGTTAAAAATCTCTTTGTGACGCTTTAGCTACCGTGTATCAGCCAAAGACTACTGTGTTTTAATATATGATAAAGTGGCAGTTTTATTCATTTAGAACTGCTTGAACGTTTCACTGCTCACTCATTTTTCGACTAAATGTCAAACAATCATTACAGTTTATAGAACACATTCTCAGGTATATTGTGAAGAAAAATTGCCAGTTTTCATTCAGTAAAACAAAAGTTAAGATGAATTAAAGTGGTCAAAATCGTAAAAATAGGTAAGAAGGTGAGCGACGCTTTTCATGACTAGATTCCATAGCAACCACGTCGCTTCAGCGACTAGTGTTGCTACTAATTCACTGCTGTCACGAAAAGATAGGTAACAAGTAAAACAGACAGAATGAGAGAATAAAGGGGAGATAATTGGGGAGTTTATTGAAGGAAGAGAAATGTCGTACATGTTATTACATATGTGTTTATGGAGGCCAAAAAAAAAAGACTGTAATTAAACAAAGAACAAGTGAATTTACTAGAAGGCTGGAAAAATCATGGATTAGAAAAAAATAATTCGAGCATGAAAAGTGATATGGTTAAGTTTAAACATTAAAAGTAAGGAATAGTCGTTAAAACTGATGAAGAAAGAAACAATATATTCTAGTAGAAAATATAATAAATTTATAACTTAAAATATTGCAGTATTAATTTTTTAAAAATTCAGTTTAACATTATATAATCAACTCTTAATGCTGCAATATTTTAAGTTATAAATTTATTATATTTTTACTAGAATATGTTGCCCTTTTCTTGTCCACTTTTAACAACTGGTCCTTTATTTTTCCATGTTTAAGCTTAACTAAATTACTTTTCATGCTCGCATTTTTCTATTATAAAAAAGTAATTATTAATCGAACTACAAAGATATAACTATGGTGAGGGTAGATAAAAGTACACTCTTTTATTTCTGGAAAATATAAGGAAACAGTTGGTTTCAGTACGATAAATATTACTGAAAGAAACAAAAAACAAAGCAAAGAAACAAACAAAAAACAAAAACCAACAAACAAAAAACAAAGACAGGGGATGTTAAAATAAAACGGATCCTTCTGCACGGTCCCACAGCAGAATTAAAAACCACCGCAATCCCTTATACTCGCGCGCATTTTTTTTTTCTCAGAAACAGAGACGCACAAGCGGAAATAAAAACAGATTCAGTTTGGTCAACATATGGAAAATGAATTATACATATTAAAACACTTTCACCCGGAGATAAGGGTGGGACAGCAAGGTTTCATCGGAAATGGCCAAGCTATATGGTCTTTAGATTTCTACTTTACGATTGTTGTTAGATTTAATTAACGAAACAAAGGAAAGCTATATGATGTCAGCAAGTTCAATTTGGGTCAACAAGTTTGCTGATTTATATTTTTACCACCGACATATCCGACCCACCCTTCTTAATCTCTGCGCGCTGTTTTTTTTTTTTTTTGTGGTTTTTGACTTAATTACTCATTTGGTTTACGTTGTGTTTCTTGTAAAGTGTAACAACGCATGCCAGATTATTAAAATTCTAAATTCCTTAAATTTCCTTACGTTTCTTTTTATTATTGTAGTTATTAAAATATTAAACATTTTAAATACATAAAATATTTATGTTTTATAGATGAATGGTTAAAAGATTAATCGGTTTTAGAGCCTTTTTTACCTATATATATATATATATATATATATATATATATATATATATATATATATAATGGCACATACTATATTCTATTCTTTGTCATAGTTCTTGGACTCTGAGACCTAAGAAGCGAGAGTTATCAACACGTTTGTAAGATATTGGCAGGCAACTCCGAGAAGAAAAAAAATCGATAATATATTATGGCTTGAATTTATGTTCAAAATGCAAGCATCAAGTATTATGTTTCAATTTTGTTCTAAACAAAAACATTCATTTCGAACGGGCCCCTGTCGTATCAAAGAACCTAGTCTTGATTTAATATGCCTGACTTGTTGCTTGTGCAGGGATAATGTCCTGATTTCAAGTTAAAATAAAAAAAATCATATATCATGGGGTGATGGTGTGATTCGTGTTAAACAGAAATATTCCTTTTGAACGCGCCTCTGTCATATCAAAGAACCTACTGTTGACTGTATAGGTCGAGACTTTCGGCTTGTGCGGTAATAAAACTTCTTAACTGCACTTGTGATGTTAGGCTGTATAAAGTGTTTACTTTGGTCAAAATCTCTTCCTTTCTTTCATCGTATTGTTTGGATTATCGATACTTATCGAACACATACAGTTACAAGACCCATCCAAGAACACTGCCAGGCACGTAATATGATCTCGTGTTAAATCTCAAAGAAATTGGCCCAGCCGTTTCGAATCCATAGAGAAATCTTTCTTTCTCTCTTTCTTTATTTCTTTCTCTCTCTCTCTCTCTCTCTCTCTCTCTCTCTATCTCAAACACAAAGTTTCTTTCATAATAATAGAGAAGAGACAAAGTGGAAAGTTATAAGAAACTGAATCTAGTCTGACGAGATACGAAAATATCTTTCGTCATTCTAAAAGTTTTAAGAGTGAAGCAATCCAAATCTCTAACATTCTTTAATTCAATGCGTGGGACTTTATGCCAAACAGTTCATATATAATAACTCAGAAATGTTTAAAGTTTATTACATCATAAATACTATGCACACATGTTCCTAAATATTCAATATAAAAATAATTATATGTACATATGTTTAAAAGATTTCGCATAAAATATTATTGAAATTTTCTTTATTAACACCAGTTCGCAATTTCTGGTTAACCCAATTATCTAATACACAAAGACGAACAGAGTATTACATTATTTGAACGCCTTATAGCCGATATATTCTCTACAGGATAAATAAATTAACATACTTCAGATTGACGCGTGCGTGGACGCAAATTTCAATTTTTATTGCAAGTCAGCTACTATTCTCATAGGAAATCTTCAAAACTGTAGGCAACACTGAAGTTCGAAGGCCATCGAGGATATGAGTTAATGAGTGAACAGTGGCCATTGATCGTTAGTTGTGAAAATTGGGTAGAAGTTTTTGATGTAGCACAGCGCCTCAACAACAGCAAAAACAAAAAAAAAACTGTTTACATTGGACTTGAAGATGGTCATATTGTAGTCAGCAGCGGGAAAAAGTGGCACATAATTCCACTAGTGGATAGTTCTAGGAAACAATGTCTGTTCACTGAATTCATGTTTAAATTTAGACCAGATAGAGGGTAAGGAAAATTGTTGATAGTGATTAGAGTTTGACGAATGGATTTTGTGAAGGTTTGGCAGTGAGATCATAAATTGATCCAAAACTAGAACAGGCAGTAAGTGGATTTGGTTAAAAAAAGTTAAAAAATGGGCGACTTCACTGATTTCGATGACACTAAGCATATTGGAGTATAAAACCTTCGTTGGTCATAATTCAAGTCCGGTAACGTCGGGTCGTCCTGCTAGTATTAATATAGTGATTATATTATGTCTGAGTCGGGATATTCCTTATTTTACTAAGTGGATATTTTTCACAAGCGTTGCCCGTGGAAATTCGACGCAATCAGAAATATATTTTATTGACACGCATGTTTTGATAAAGCTGATATTTTTTCTGGATAGCGCAAAAAATGTTTTTTAGAAATAAAAACTGATAACGTCTAGCAAAGATGCGTCCATTAATATTTCTATTAACATAGCGCTCATTTTATTAATAAATATAGAGCTGCCTGGAATCAGACGAATTCAAAACGTCCTGACAAATACTCAGGAATAATTTTGTGTTATATACTTCAATAAAAACAATGAAATCACACTTGTAACAGATAATCTTTAATGGGACCTTACAGTCTATAATTTCTTGCAGACAATTTTATTATATTTTTATCGCGTTCCTTTCGAACGTTTCCCTGATTCTTCCGTAAAGAAGGGCAACACGTCGACATTAATTCTTATTTCTATCTCTTCCCGTTACTACAATAATCATATATTATTGCAATTATATTTGAAAACTAGGCTTTACTAAGGGGAGATTCTTTCTTATATTCATATCCAGGCTGGTTAAATTTGTCTTTTTAAATCCAATCATCGAGGATATTTATATGTCAAAGCAGTGTAGTTTTCCAAAATTGTTATTGCTTTTTAACAGTGTAACGCACAGACTATTCACTCAAGGGAAAATAAAATATAAATATAAAGAATATAAGTATACAACTCTTTGGACCGTCCCGCTGTGCTTGCTAGAAGCTTGTCTTCCACTATTAGTCGATTCCATCTTTCAAAAAGGGATGACTGTTGTATATATATATATATATATATATATATATATATATATATATATATATATATAGTCATCCACATACAGTACTGTTTCGCTGTTTCACAGCTCATCAGTGCGGCTAGACAGGCAACTACCTCAAGCCAGGATTGAAACCCGACCGTTTATACGGCAGTCAAGGCTTCTAACCATTACGCTATTGGCGGCTGCTTGAACGAGTAGTGAGTTTTAACGATGTTTTGATATCGTCCGAAATACCTCCGCTCGATTTGTTTACACAAAGAGCGTCGCTTATATGCTAATGGTAATTCGTTTTTCACTTCTCAATATGCTCAACTCAAGGTGAGGAGCACTATAGTCATCCACATACAGTACTGTTTCGCTATTTCACAGCTCATCAGTGCGGCTAGACAGGCAACTACCTCAAGCCAGGATTGAAACCCGACCGTTTATACGGCAGTCAAGTTATATATATATATATATATATATATATATATATATATATATATATATATAGTCTTTTATATATATATATGAATATATATGTATGTATATATGTATAGATATGATAATACATATATATATGCATATATATATGTATATATATACATATATATAATATGTATGTATATATATATATATATATATATATATATATATATATACACACACACAGACACACACACACACACACACACACACACACACACACACACACACGCGCAGGGTGACCCCAAGAAACAAAAGTTAAGTGGAGGCCATCTAGAAGATATGCTGTAGAACGGAGAAAAAAAGGGCAAAGACCATTGTGTTTTGATGTTTTGATGTGACGTTTTGAATATAATAAATAGTTATGACTAAAGTTTAATTTCATTCAGACAAAACAATAAGAAACGGGGCGTAATTAGAGTTGGGGCCCGTTTTTTTGGGGGAAGCCCATATATATATATATATATATATATATATATATATATATATATATATATATGCATATGTATAATATATATATATGTATATATAAATTTCTATATATGTATATATATATGTATATGTATATATATATGTTTCTCTCTCTCTCGCTCTCTCTCTCTATATATATATATGTATATGTATATATATGTTTATATATATATATATATATATATATATATATATATATATATATATATATATATGAAAACAAAGAATTAATAAAGCGTGTTAAAACACTTTAAGAAAAATTAAGAACATGTTTAATTTTCAACCAGGAGACAAAAATTTAGTGGATTGTCCTTCATCCGCGGAGTTTCGAAAAAATAATTCCCTTCTCATCAGATGGTAGGAATTAGCAAAATACGGAATCGGATTTTCCTTGCAAAATTTTTAATGAAAATACAATTAAGCCATAGAGCTTACAAAGTATTTAATGAAACTACAAGTAAGCCATAGAGCTTATGTGGTAAAAGTTAATATGTATATATATATATATATATATATATATGTATGTTTGTGTACGTGTGTGTATGTGGTTATATATATGTGTGTGTGTGCGTGTGTATATGTGTGTATATATGTGTATATATATGTATATATATTTAGTTTTGATCTCTCTACTATGTGTTTAATATAATAATCGATAGAAAATTGTCTCTATAATAACAAATACGTTATCTGCATCAACTAAATTACCATAATTAAGCATATCTGATAGCTGGACAACAACTGGTGGCCTTATTATATGAGAATAAATAAGCTATATGATTAGTCTGTTAAATCCAAAGGAGCTGAGTAGCGGCTTGGTTCCCACCAGTTCTAGCAAATAGTAAACAGGATCTTGAACAGAAGCGTGCGTTCTATCCCAACTATCATCAATGGATCAGAGGTCATCTCGTCAGCATCAGACTACCCTACCAGCCAATTCTACCCTATGCGACAATGGCCATCAACTCCCTGTATTTCTTCCTATAACAGATAACACGCTATGCAACATACGAATATATGTGCGTGAGGTCGCCAAGCTAATCAAGAACCTTGATTCCAGTAAAGGAAGTGGCCCTGACGGCATTCCAGTTATAGTGCTGACAAAGCCCAACCAGAACTTGCCTCACATATTTACAAAACTATTTAAGAGTTGCCTTCAGGAGAAGTGCTGTGCAACACCCATGGAAACCTCATCAGTATACCCTGTATTTAAGAATTTAGGTTAAAAGTCATCTCCTTCTCAGTACATACCAATAAGTCTCCTGTGTGTCATGTTAAGTTGTTGGAATCCATATTAAATAAAGAAGTAGTCAACCACCTCAACAGAAACAACCTTCTTAGTGACATGCAATATGGTTTCCGCTCTGCAAGATCTACCGCAGATGTGCTAACGGTTATATCACATAGGATTAGTGAATCTCTTGACAAAGGTTTCCTTTCCAGTGCAATTGCTCTTGGCATATCGAAGGCCTTCGATAAGGTATGGCATACAGGCCTACTGCACAAGATTTCCAGCTACGGTATTACTAGAAATGTTTTCTGAATCATTAAATCATTTCTCTCCGATAGGTTCATAAGAGTAGTGGTTGATGAGCAGAAATCAGAGGCCCATAGTATTAATGCTGGAGTCCCCCAGGAGTTCCATCCTGGGCCCACCTCTCTTGCTGATCTACATCAATGATCTCCCAAAACACATACTTAAATCATTCGTTGACATCTATGCTGATGACACAACGATCGATGGCAACACATCAAAGGCCGTAAATGACAAAGTTCTCTCTAATTCTCTCTCCTCTGATCTTGAGCGCGTGGTATAGTGGGGGAAGAGGTGGCTGGCTACTTTTAATGCATACAAAACCAAGCTTCTATCTTTACATCATCAACGATCTGATCCCCATCTGGCATCAATTGAAATGGATGTCTCTTGTCTTGGGGAGGCTTCATGTTTTGACAAGCTTCTTTACCCCTTTTTTACACAGTCGTCACCACTTATCAAGGCCTGGAAGCCACTCAGGGATACGGGGTTATTGCAAGTACATTACGGTAGTGTGGAGATTTCATGAAGTGTTTACTTAAGGGGGCGGTTCATTAGGAATTTGTTTACGATGGACTTGAAGACATCTAAGTGGTAGTCAGGTGGGAAGCAGGCAGACGGAACAGAGTTCCACAGGTGTGCAGTTCTAAGATCTGAAATGGAACACGTACATCAAATCTGTTGCCAGGGACGCTGGGAAAATGGTGGGATCCTTCTACCTCTCCAGAAGATATCTCACAACTGGTGCAATTCTCTAGCTGTATAAAAGCCAAGTACGTCCAAGGATGGAGTACTGCTGCTACATCCGGGCAGAAGCTGCTAAAAACAGCCTATCCTGTCTTGACAAAGTACAAAATAGACTTCGTGGTTTCGTGGGGGATGCCCTTTTCTCTTCCCGGCATCCTCTCTCCCACAGAAAGGACGTTGCGAGCCTGTCTTTGTTTTCTCGTTATTTCCATGGTTAGTGCTCGTCTGAACTCCAATCTCTCGTCCCCCCCCCGGCGCCAATCTTTCACGAGAAACACCTGTCTGGCTGAAACTACTGTCAATAATTTTCCCCACTCTTTATCTGTGCCTAAATCCAAACGTAGATTCCCTGAGCAGAGATTCTTTCTCAGAAGTGCATGATTGTGGAACTCTCTTCCGTTTGCCCGTTTCCCACCTGAATACAACTAGGATATCTTCAAATTCAACATAAACAAATTCCTGACGAATCGCCCCCTTAAGTAAGATACTCTATCAAATTTCCAATACGAATGATTACTACAATAATATCTCATTGATTACTGTACATGCAATAACCCTTATCCCTGAGTGGCCTCCGGGCCTTGATAAGTGGTGACACTCATGTAAAAAAGAACAGGTGAATTATAAACATTTCAATATTTTTTAATGCAGCATTAAAGGATTCAATAAGAATTTATATGACATAAAATTAAAGAACTAGACTAAACTCTATGACTATTTCTAAAAAATGAAAAAAATATATAAATCCTTTTGTTTTTACAAACATAAACTGATTTCTCATTATATAGCCTTGAAACTGTTTATTTGACGTAAACAAAACAATCAACTCATACACAATAAATAATTTTTTTGCTTATATAAATAGCGTGAAGAAAGAAAAAAGTTTTATCAACATATTCGTATTCGAAATTAAATAACCTGAAGAGTGTTGATATGCAGTAAATCAAAGCAACGAGTTCAATATTTAAATTATTTTAAACGCTTAGATTTATACGCCCAAAGAAGTGTCTTGCGAGAGAGCTTGTCACGAATGCACTGGACTTATGGTGTATTAAACCGCTCACATTCAACAAAGAGGTTATGGGTCCAGCATGACAACCTCAGCCTTCGCCGCCACACATTTTCCCCTAAAAATCTTTTCTGTGCCTTACGCTAAAATGATAAAAAGAAGCAAAGGCCACGTCTTCCAACTGTGACCCCATAATCAATAAGGACAGAAATAAAAGGTTGGAGTCGGTCATTTCATTGTCGAACTGCCCAAGCTTAACGTGTCAGTCCATTCAGGGACGCGGTATCCCGCTGTCCGTTTGACCATGTCAGCTGGTGATGCTGGCCCCACAATGGCGAAACAAGAAATCTTTGAGCTTTTCTCTCTCTTTTTTTCAATTTCAAAACCAAAGCGAAGGCCAACTCCAAATGAGCTAACAATGGCGACAAGTACTTTGCTTCTTCCAGGTTGACTCTTAGTTTACCATTTCTGACAATAGCATGTCCTTTCGAAGAACATACGCTTCTCTCAGTTGAAGAGAATATGTCAGATTTTAGCCTAACGAGAGGAGAAATAAACAATGGATGTTATCATTCTGTTGCATTTACTGTTCCCTAAACACACACACACACACACACACACACACACACACATATATATATATATATATATATATATATATATATATATATATATATATATATATATATAATTATATGCATTACCACGCCGCCCGGCTATACCCGTCGTTTTTTTATGCAGATTTGATATTCATTTAATAGAGCCAATACTCTGTTGATTATTATATAATGCACAATATATAGTAGTGATGTCAAAAGCTTTAAACTAAATATGACTTGGAATCAAGAATCAATATCAAATCATTTAGCCACCACATAAATAATGTATTTAAACACTTGTCTATTAGTTACGACATGGAATCTAACGATTCTTTACGTGCACAATCGCGCAGAAGACTTATCTAGATTCAAATGTGATACACACACACATATACATGTACATATATATATATATGTATATATATATATATATATATATATGTGTGTGTGTGTGTGTGTGTGTGTGTGTGTGTGTGTGTGTGCGTTAGCTATAGCTGCACATAACCAGCATTGGCAGGTAAAAACATATTGCACATCCTATAGCGTTCATCAGGAGCTTAAGCGCGACGAGATAAGAAGGCTGCATCTTGTAACACTATCCCAAGTAATTACTGCCGCCATAGTTTTTGCTGGCGAACTAATCCTCTTACTTGCTTCGGGTAGGATTCAAAACCACTATCTTCAGACAATGCTCACCTGCAATGATAGAGACTAAACGTCTCCATCGACTGCGCCCAAAGGGTGATCAAGGCTGGATTTTACTGTCTCACTGTCTCATAAATCAAATGTTGCGTTATCATGTAGTCCTTTAATGTATGCTTCGTATCGAATGGTAATTTATGTAATTTTTATAAATAATTTATATTAATTTTTATATTATATTTTTAAATACATTTCTGTTATTTATATTAAAATCATATAATACGATGAATGTATATTTTGAAGATGAGGATTTATAATTATCTTTTGCGTTATCTGGATTATTCTCATCTTGGTGGAGTTCTTTTTCTACAACATTTCGGCAGGTGTATTTAAACTGGATCTTATTGATGAATATTGAAAAATGTTTGGTTTTTTTTTTGCTATCCCAACAAACATTACCGTTAGATATTCAAAACGCAAAAAGTCTATTTCATTTTTTAATAACTCCAGGACCATTCCTTTTCTTTTTATATGCTGAATGTATATTTTTGAAAGGAGGATTATATATCCATCATATTAAAAATAATAAATAGAATAAAAAAACACCCCAGATGAGAATAATAGCACAAATAATATACAAAATAACATATAACACAATTCGGTGCGGACAGAAAAATCGAAAAAGAAGTGAGAAGAGATAAATGGATTTATAAGACCATAAAATCGAATCTTGCCGGTCTTTCGTGGCGCAGTGGAGAGAGCCGTTGATTTACTGGTGATACAGTTACAGTACTTAGTATTTTTAGCCATCGCGGTTAAACAACAGAAGTAATCAAAATGTTTAATTGGGCAAAACGAGGTGATACAATCACAACTATAAAAATGAGAATCACAATCTGTAAAAACAATAACAAAAAAGAATATATAATTTAATTGGAATTCATTATTGAGGTGAGTATTATTTATTTATTTATTGCGGACTATTTTCCTCGTGTTTCTTAGTACGGACCCGACCATCGAAGATCAGATAATTAATAAACGTGGATTTATAAGACCAAAAATCCCAATATTGATCGTCCTTAGCGGCACGTGGCGCAGTAGATAGAGACGTTGAATCCCTACGGTCCCAAGTGAGAATTGTCTAAAGAGAGCGGTTTTAATCCTACCCAAAGCCGACCAGAGGCTTACTTGGCCAAAAAAACACTACGGATGGCAGAAATTGCTGAGAATGCAGTTAGGAGATTCGGAGTTCCTATCCCGTCGCGGTCACCATCTGACGAAGATCTGATGAATAGTTGGCCGAAATGTGATGAAACAACAACTAGGAAATATTAAGATAATAGTCCGCAATAAATAAATTAACAAAACAGAAAATTTATATTACTAATTTAAATTTAAAATCTAGAGATAATTATTAAATCGGATTTTATTTATTTTAATATGCAAATTAGATAACTTTTTAATGTTCATTCTTTTTGAATAAAACGTATATATAAAAACAATGCAGTAATAAAATTATGTGAGTCCGTTTGCAGTATAAAATCTGTCTCTGAAAAAGTGTACCATTACTGTATATTAAACAATTCATCACCAAACAGGAATAAAGCTTTATCATAATAAACAAAACAAATTGAATTTGCCCCCATATATATCTCCATATATAATAAAATGACTGCAGAAATTCTCCTCTGGACCAAAGTATGGTAGGTTTGCAACAACACATGCTATATACAAATTCAATAATCTAGGTTAATAGCCACTATCTAATGTAACTCTCGAACACCATTTTAACACATTCAGTAGCGATAATAAAATGTTACCTTGCAATCTATAAGCCATACCATCACATCCGTAACATCACTAAAGGAAGGAGTCCCTATTTTTTCTCTAAATATTTAGTCCCACCACAATAATCAGTCGATACCTGGAGGAAATCTACACGCTCCACCGATTCTACGCATATACCTCCCGTAACTGGAACATACCTACACAGATAAACCGTTATCTTTAGTAGAATAAAAAACATAATAGTCTGCCTTGGGGAATTTCTGCTGCCTCTGATTAGTTGCGTTATAATTCTCTCATTCCGAAATTAGATCATACTAAATGAACATTCCAGAACATTACAATATGGCGTCGATAGGATAAATTTTGATTCGCACGGCGTTGATTTCAGTTAATGGACACTTATTTTTCAACATATAACAACAACGAACGAAATTTCCATCCTTTTTAAGTAACTAAAGACTGTTGAAAACATACAATATTTACTACTAAATACAATACGTATCTTCTAGATCCTTCTTTCTTTATTTCTTTGTGGTCGTCGCCGTCAAGATGTAAAGAAGATACAGGGATAGTGTTTTGTAAATATTGCACACTTACATCTAACAAATAAATGACTAGTGCTTTAAAGCTTAACTTTAACAATGATATACATTTTAAAGATTAATGCAGAAAAATACTTGCATGGTGGATTCTAAGAATACGTTCTAGCATAAAAAAACACAAGACATTTCTCTACAGCAGGCAACAGCGCTAAGAAATAAAGACAACTATAATACTCGCTAAAAAACAGAAAATTAAAATACTGGTAACCGTAAAATTATTCTAATGTTTCTTAAATACAGGCAACTTATAACATATTTTAACACTCAGAAATAGGACAAACATATACTATAAAATTGATTTCTAAACATGCTGCACTTCTGCTAAAAAAAGAAAAAGAAAAATAATACGGGAATACTTGTTTTTACATATAGTCCAAAACTTATCAAGGCCCGAAAGCTACTCGGGATAAGGGTTATTGCGTGTACAGTAATCAATGGGATAGTAGCGTAGTAATAGTTAGTATTATAGATTTTATAGTGTCTTACTTAAGAGGGTGGTTTGTCAGGAATTTGTTTATGTTGGACTTGAAGACATCCAAGTTGTTGTCAGGTGGGAAACAGGCAAACGGAAGTGAGTTCCACAGTCGTGCACTTCTAAGAAAGAAGCTCTGCTCATGGAATTTACGCTTACGCACAGATAAAAAGTGGGGAAAATTGCTGACAGTTGTTTCAGCCAGACGGGTGTTTCTCATGAAAGATTGGCGAGGCAGAGATTGGAGTTCAGACGAGCACTTGCCATGAAAATAACGATACAACACAGATAGGCTCGAAACGTCTCTTCTGTGGGAGAGAGGCTGCAAGGAAGAGAAAAGGGCACCCCCCACTAAGCCACGAAGTCTATTTTGTACTTTGTCGATTAGGATAGGCTGTTTTTAGCAGCTCCTACCCAGATGTGGCAGCATTAATCCATCCTTGGACGTACTTGGCTTTTATACAGATAGAGAATTGTATCAGTAGTTAAATATGTTCTGAGAGGTAGAAGGATCCCACAATCCTCCCTACGACCTTGGCAATAGAACTGATGTACGTGTTCCATTTCAGATCAGGAGTTAAGGTCAAACCTAGAAACATGGAGCCTCCCCAACAAGAGAACCATCCATGTTAATTGATGCCAGTTGATGATGTAAAGTTAGGAGCTTAGTTTTAGATGCATTAAAAGTAACTAGCCACCTCTTCCTCCACTGTACCACGCGCTCAAGATCAGAGAAGACAGAATCAGATAGAACTTTATTTACACCCTTTGGAGTGTTGCCATAGATGGTCGTGTCATCAGCATAGATATCAACGAATGATTTATGTATGTGTTTTGGGTGATCATTGATGTAGATCAGGAAGAGAATTGAGCCTAGGATGGACCCCTGGGGGACTCCATCATTAATACTGAGGGCCTCTGATTTCTACCCATCAACCACTAGTCATGAGAGAGAAATAATTTAATGATTGAGAAAATATTTCCAGTTATACCGTAGCTGGAAATCTTGTGAAGTAGGCTCTTATGTAATACCTTATTGAAGGCCTTCGATATGCCAAGAGCTATTGCCCTAGAAAGGAAGCCTTTGTCGAGAGATTCACTAATCTTAACACTAATAAAAAGATGGAGCATTGCTAGCATTTTACCACACATATTCCTCTCGAAGACTGAACTATTATAAAATGAAAACAAACACAAATTGCTCTTTCCTTGCACGGACGGAACATCTACAATGATATTAAACAGCATTGGTTTGGGAATGTTCATATGCACAACATCAAGACAACGTACTACCTTCCAAAAGAACGGCCCTAACAAAATTGTTTCACAGGTACAAAAATGTGATCTTCTACATTCCAGCGATTATTGAACCTTTAATTATGCTATATTTTGTTTGTCGGTATTTTCTATTCCTGTTGTCGATTTAATTTAATTTTATATTTTTGACGAATTATTTGGGGGTCAAAGTCGTTACTTATCATGCCGACACATTTTAGATCTGAGGAAAAGCTTACAAATAAGTTTAAAAAACCAAAATATTATGCAGGTAGGTTTTAAATTAAAGTTATTTGTTATATTTGTTTTTTTACCGTTTTTACTTTCTCTGGGGTATTTTATTTAATTTTATTTTTCTAACCGATTATCCGGACTTCCAAGCCGTTATCTTTATTGCTTTTTTTGTTATGCGTGTATGTTATCATGCTGGAATTGTTACGCTATTATTTAGAAAACCTATTGTTCACATGTTTTGTAATTATTCCGTACTTTCAGATAACAAGCGAGAAAAATGATGTAAAACTGGAATTTAATTTAATACTATGTGTGGAAGATTCTATTGCCCCAACCCTCCAAGACGAAGAGGAATACTTGAACAACAAACGGAAACAGACACGATTAATTTTCCTTCTTGGACTTAATGCTGGCGTGGAATGACCGAAAATTGACCAGCAAGAATGTGTGCTTCGGCTACTTTTAGAAAAAAAATGCTTCAGGATACCATGACGAAAAACGAATAACAGCTGGAAAGATACAGTCATCGGTAGAAGGGAGTTATCTACCGCTGATTTCGATCAGTCTAAAGAGTAAACATATAGCGAGAATCGTTAACATGTCCAGAACAGAATTATATCATTTGTCTAATTAGTATATTTTTTTAGAATCCGCCAGTACCTGCAGGTTATCACCCCAAACCAGCACTAATCGCTAGAAACCAACTTTGCTGACAATCACAGAGAGTGGCTTCAACTAGCAACAATGGAAAACAATGCCCGACAGTTGAACCTAAATTATTTTATTTGGGCCATGGAAAGTTAGCTGACAATGTAATCTACAAATTTGTTCTTCTTCTTCTTATTATTATTATTATTAATTTTATTATTATTATCATCATCATCAACATCATCATAGTTTATTTTGTTGTTTTTTTTTACAGCAAGGCAAATCAATTAAATAACTCACCAAACCTTTGTAATTAAAATAAAATTTCAACTTTATTTGTAGAAGGAAGGCACATAATAGTTAAAAATGTCCAAGCCCTGTCCATGTTTTAAAGAATTTATGAAAACTCGTCCCGAAAAGTCGTCCATTTTTGCTTGCTAGGAAAACTCGTCTATTATTGAATAAATATCGATTGAAAACACATTTTATGACAGTTATTGAAGGATATATATTGAAACAAGTATATTTATTTTTTTACTGTGGTTTTAACACACATTTTATGACAGTTATTGAAGGATAGATATTGAAAAAGTATATTTATTTTTTACTGTGGTTTTAACACACATTTTATGACAGTTATTGAAGGATATATATTGAAAAAAGTATATTTATTTTTTTACTGTGGTTTTAACACACATTTTATGACAGTTATTGAAGGATAGATATTGAAAAAGTATATTTATTTTTTTACTGTGGTTTTAACACACATTTTATGACAGTTATTGAAGGATATATATTGAAAAAAGTATATTTATTTTTTACTGTGGTTTTAACAGACATTTTATGACAGTTATTGAAGGATAGATATTGAAAAAGTATATTTATTTTTTTACTGTGGTTTTAACACAAATTTTATGACAGTTATTGAAGGATATATATTGAAAAAAGTATATTTATTTTTTACTGTGTTTTTAACACACATTTTATGACAGTTATTGAATCATATATATTGAAATAAGTATATTTATTTTTTACTGTGGTTTTAACACACATTTTATGACAGTTATTGAAGCATATATATTGAAAAAAGTATATATTTTTTTTTAACTGTGGTTTTAACACACATTTTATGACAGTTATTGAAGGATAGATATTGAAAGAGTATATTTATTTTTTACTGTGGTTTTAACACACATTTTATGACAGTTATTGAAGGATATATATTGAAAAAAGTATATTTATTTTTTTACTGTGGTTTTAACACACACTTTATGACAGTTATTGAAGGATAGATATTGAAAAAAGTATATTTATTTTTTACTGTGGTTTTAACACACATTTTATGACAGTTATTGAAGGATAGATATTGAAAAAGTATATTTATTTTTTTTACTGTGGTTTTAACACACATTTTATGACAGTTATTGAAGCATATATATTGAAAAAAGTATATTTATTTTTTTAACTGTGGTTTTAACACACATTTTATGACAGTTATTGAAGGATAGATATTGAAAAAAGTATATTTATTTTTTTTACTGTGGTTTTAACACACATTTTATGACAGTTATTGAAGCATATACATTGAAAAAAGTATATTTATTTGTTTTAACTGTGGTTTTAACACACATTTTATGACAGTTATTAAAGGATAGATATTGAAAAAGTATATTAATTTTCACTGTGGTTTTAACACACATTTTATGACAGTTATTGAAGCATATATATTGAAAAAAGTATATTTATTTTTTTTACTGTGGTGTTAACACACATTTTATGACAGTTATTGAAGGATAGATATTGAAAAAAGTATATTTATTGTTTTACTGTGGTGTTAACACACATTTTATGACAGTTATTGAAGCATATATATTGAAAAAAGTATATTTATTTTTTTTACTGTGGTTTTAACACACATTTTATGACAGTTATTGAAGCATATATATTGAAAAAAGTATATTTATTTTTTTTACTGTGGTGTTAACACACATTTTATGACAGTGATTGAAGCATATATATTGAAAAAAGTATATTTATTTTTTTTAACTGTGGTTTTAACACACATTTTATGACAGTTATTGAAGGATTGATATTGAAAAAAGTATATTTATTTTTTTACTGTGGTTTTAACACACATTTTCTGACAGTTATTGATGCATATATATTGAAAAAAGTATATTTATTTTCTTTACTGTGGTTTTAACACACACTTTATGACAGTTATTGAAGCATATATATTGAAAAAAGTATATTTATTTTTTTTACTGTGGTTTTAACACACATTTTATGACAGTTATTGAAGCATATATATTGAAAAAAGTATATTTATTTTTTTCACTGTGGTTTTAACACACATTTTATGACAGTTATTGAAGCATATATATTGAAAAAAGTATATTTATTTTTTACTGTGGTTTTAACACACATTTTATGACAGTTATTGAAGCATATATATTGAAAAAAGTATATTTATTTTTTTTACTGTGGTTTTAACACACATTTTATGACAGTTATTGAAGGATAGATATTGAAAAAGTATATTTATTTTTTACTGTGGTTTTAACACACATTTTATGACAGTTATTGAAGCATATATATTGAAAAAAGTATATTTATTTTTTTTACTGTGGTGTTAACACACATTTTATGACAGTTATTGAAGGATATATATTGAAAAAAAATATATTTATGTTTTTTAACTGTGGTTTTAACACACATTTTATGACAGTTATTGAAGCATATATATTGAAAAAAGTATATTTATGTTTTTAACTGTGGTTTTAACACACATTTTATGACAGTTATTGAAGGATAGATATTGAAAAAGTATATTTATTTTTTTTACTGTGTTTTTAACACACATTTTATGACAGTTATTGAAGGATAGATATTGAAAAAAGTATATTTATATTTTTTTAATGTGGTTTTAAAAATTAAATTGATTTTTCTAAATGTTTGTTTTCTACCTAGCTTTGTAAATTCAAAATTAAGTAGTTTCAACTTATTTTAAAGAGTTTATTTAGTTAAGAAAAAGAATAAGTAATATCGATTGTTACTCTTGCACAAAAAATGTCCAAAATGAGAGGATAATGTTTTAGAAGTCTCGATAATCGCTCAAAAATATAAAAGTAAAGAAAATACCGTTGTAGATATAGTTGTAAAAGGCCCCCCCCCCTAAAAAAAGAAAATAAATTTGTATATTTTTTTAGGTAATATCGAACATCATTGCTCGGAAAAATCAAGCTACCGGAAGTTGATAGGGTTTATGATGTAACGGAACCGAACGGAAGACACGAAAAACGAAACCATATATTTATTAAAAAATTACTTTAGTTTTTAACACTTATTACAAAGCAAACAAAAAAAAAAAAAAACAACAAAAAAGTACTTTTGCAGTATGCGGACAGCGGCGATCTTTTCTTGGTGCATTTCACTAAACAGTCGCCAGGTGACGCTTTTCGGTCAGAAAACATTAAATATTCATTTTTGTTGATCTTTCAAAATTTCTTTAATTGAAAAAAAATGTTTCATTTAAATTATTTATTTGTTCGAAAAAAAAGCTATTTTAATTAATAAAAACCCAATGTTACTTTCATTACAAAATTGTTTTAGTAATTTTTTTTTTTACGTAGACTTTTAAATAAATGGTTTTATAATTATATATTGATAAATTTTAACACAATAATTTTTTTGGTTTTCAAATATATTTCTGCTCGGAAAAAAATCTTGTTTATTACTTATTTGCCGCGTTATTTGACCAAGAGGAAAGTGGAGTTATCGCCCCCTAACAACAACCGACCAACACTACATAAGTATCGTCTTTTTTTTTTCGTAATAATACAAGAATTCTTTTAAAACTAAATTCATTCTTCTGAATCAAATATTTGCTTTCTTATATCTTTCTTTTTTCTTTTTTTTTGTTCCATAATGACACAAAAAGTTTTAAAACTAAAACATATTTCAAAATAAATATATGGTGTATAATTATTTAAAATATCATGCGGGAACGTAGTCACCTTTAAAAACAACATCTCCTTCAAGAATAGTCATAAAATGTGGTTTTAGTCGATATTTATTTAATAACGGACCAGTTTTTCTACCTAGCAAAAATGGTCGAATTATCCGGGTACGAGTTTTCCGAATACGAGTTTTCCCGGCACCCTTATAAATGGTATTCTAAATAGTAACTTTATTATTTAGAAATTCGTTCGTAACAATGGGGGGGCTAGTAAATATTTTGTTCTTACATAGTTTTCTCATTTTGCCGACCAATCATCGACTATTTTCAACTGTTTATTTACAACTGTTTATTTACAACAACAAAAAACAAAACAAAACAACAACAACAAATCTCTAATTAAATATCTATAAATATGAAAGAATCGGAATCGGGAATCGTATAGGAATTTGAAATTTAGACCGGAACCGGTAATTGTATCGGAATCAGGCAAAATTTTGGAGTCGTCTCATCACTATATATATATATATATGTATATATATGTATATATATATATATATATATATCTTCTATCTTCTTTTTTCTATTCTTCTTTCTATCTTTCTTCTATCTATCTTCTTCTTCTTCTTCTTTCTATCTATCTTCTATCTTCTTCTTCTTCTATCTATCTTCTATCTATTCTTCTTCTTCTTCTTCTTCTTCTTCTTCTTCTATATAAATAAAATGAACTCATTTTTTCCCGCGGATTTTGACATTAATAGGATTAAAAATCAAGATATTTCATGCAAATATAATATGCAAAAACGACAGAACAATATCTGAGGTGTGTTATAGGCATATTATTTCTCAAATTCCTCGATAATCTTAGATTTCTATACTTTTTCTGCTGAGAAGTCACGACCAAAATCGGTTAAGATCAATGGAAGTGGTAAAATATTTTCTCTCTAATAAATTCCTCCTCCCCCTGCCACCACTTGACACCGTTTGGGGATCGTTCACAAGGAACAGTTGGGAAGAGAACACCGGTTTGACTTCGTAGTTCTTTTATGTGAAGTTATTTAAAATCACTAAACTAAGCTGCAGTGCTCTGTGGCGTAGTGGTTAGCGTGCTGGACAATTCACATTATATTTTCACGTTCGCGCCGACCTACCGTAGTCGTTTTTTTTTTTTTTTTCGTAAACAACTGGAATGGACTTTTCTTGGTGGCCGAACTGTAAACGTTGCAGATGTTTTCTTTTTGTTTTTTTTCACACTTTATTTTCCTACTTTTACTCATGACTCCGGGTTTGATCCTTCCTACTTACCTACCATAACATTTTTTAAAACTCCCCCCCCGTCCCGGAAACAAACACTCGGGCAATGCCGGGTTCCCCCGCTAGTATATATATATAGTGATGAGACGATTCCCAAATTTATATATATATATATATATATATATATATATATATATATATATATATATAGAGAGAGAGAGAGAGAGAGAGAGAGAGAGTGATGGGACGATTTCAAAATTTTCCCAGATTCCGATACAATTACCGGTTCCGGTCTAAATTTCAGATTCCGATACGATTCCTGATCCCGATTCAAAATTAAAAAATTATAAATATTTCCAAATTAAAATGTATAACTATTTAATAAGAGATTTGTTTTTTTGTTTTTTTTCGTACATTATAAAATTATTTCGTAACCCCGCTAATTTCCACGTCTATATTTTTCAAATGTTTTCCTTGTAAATGATTGAAAATTGAAATACAACAAAATATTTGGTTTGATGTTAAAACAGTCAGATTGTATCAGTTCGTCGTTAGTCTACAATACGCTACATGATGATTGAAAGTTTTCATAAACGGTTGAAAATAGTTGACGATTTTAAGGCAAAACGAGTAAACGATGTAAGAACAGAATATTTGACAACGCCCAATCCCATTATTACGAACGAATTCCTAAAAAATAATGTTACTATTTAGAAATCATTTGTTAACACGGAGACGCCGCGGACGTTATTAGCTATTCAGTGCCTTCTCTCAATTAATGAAGAGAAAATTGTATTTGAATTTTTGAAAAATTGGTGAGTTATTAAATTGATGTGCTTTTTTGTAAGAAAATAACAAAAGCATAAACGAGATGAATAATAATAATAATAATAATAATAATAATAATAATAATAATAATAATAATAATAATAACAATACTAATAATAACAATAATAATAATAATTCTGATTTCGTTTATCAACGTCTCTCTGAGAAGGGATGGAATTCATTTGCAGAGTATTTCCCTCAATCCCGGCTTCAAACCTGGGGCTTCAAAAATGAAGGGTTTTCCTAAGGATGTTGGTGGTACCTACAATTGCAGAGGTCTGAAGGCCGCCTTAAACTTCTCTCTCACATTTTTATCCCAGGGTACTGAAAAGTCTACAATCTTCCAGTTTGTAGAGACCTTGTCAATGACAACCAAATCCGGACAATTATGTTCCAATTGCTTCGTCGTTATAACACTTTTGTCCCACCATACCTCTACCTTGCGATCCTCACTTGTTCTCACTTAATCAGGAACCTCCTCAAACAATTTTCCAGCACACTTCACCCCAACCCTCTTACACACCTCCCAATATATTCGGAGTCCCATGCGATCGTGTCTTTTGTGATACCCTATCTGGGCCAGTCCACTACTACCTGATGCAAGGTGAGCAATTGATTCTGAGGTCTTACCACAAATCCGGCATTGTGCAGAAAATTCCTCTCCTAGAATCACTTTTTTGAACAATCGTGTTTCTAATGCCTGCTCTTGTGCTGCTTAAACAAAAGCTTCAGTACTCTTAGCCAGAACCCCAGCTCTACGCCATTGCCATGATCTTTCATCAGCCACTACTGCTATATTCTGGAAGAACCTTCCATGCATTTTTTTCTTAGCCAGTTCCTCTGCCCTTTCTCTATTCATACGTTCCACATAATCAGACTTGGTCTCACATACCTCCACTCAATTTGCCACAACCTTAAGCATCCACTCCTCACTTCAAACCAAATGCTACTTCAACAACATCCCCTCGATTCTAACACTTTTCAATCCTCTCCCACTGTCTTTCCTCCTTTGATACAGCCTTGCTACGCTACATCGAATGTGAAATATACCAAACATTGCTAAATCTTTTCATGTGTTGGTATCCATGGCATGCAAATCCTTGTCAGACCATTCTAAAATCCCCGCACTATATCTCAAAACACTGACTACCCATGCATTTAGTGCTTTCATTAGGCTTACTTCATACAGTTTCGAATTTACAATTAGTTTCACTCTTCTAAGATACTCCTTCCTAACTTTCTCGTTCATTTCCCTGTTTATGATGCCTTCACCCGCCAACACTCCCAAATACTTATACCCTGTATCTTCTATTTCTATCATGATTTCTCCATTTTGCAGCACTATTTCATTCGAATGAAAATTTACTCCTCTGTTCATCACCAGCACCGCGCATTTACTAACCCCAAACTCCATCCCAATATTTTCTGAGTATATCCCACCAAGTTATACCAGTCTCTCCATTTACTTTTCATTTCTACCGAATATTTTCAAATCATCCATAAACAGTAGATGGTTGAGGCGTCTGTCACCAGATCTGATGTTATACCCCAGTTTTTCTATCTTCAGTGGCATCATTATCGTTACAAAAAGAAATGGCGATAACGAATCTCCTTGAAATGTTTGCTGTCAACACCGTTTTCCATTGATCCATACTTGTCTCCAAAAGCCTTACCACATTCTCAGCAACCTTCATCATCAATGGTTTTCACGTATCCATGAATGAGGAACCATGTCATAAGCCTTTCTTTAATCGATCCATGTTATGCTCATATTTCTCTTCTTCTTCTTCGCATCTTGCATTAATGCTTTATCGATTAGAAGTTGCTCTTTGGTACTTCTCGAGCCTTTTCGGCACCCCTTCTGTTCGTCAGGAAAAACACCATTACTCTTAAGATGTTCATAAATTTTCCCCGAAAATATTCCAGTCAACAGTTTCCACATCAGTGGAAGACATGTAATTGGTCTGTAATTATTGGCATATGTTCCCTTTGCCGAATCTTTCCTAATCGGTGTTGTTCCCTTCACAAGCCAACCAGGGACATCTCCCGACTCTACAACCCTTTGCAGGACAGCATCTATACGTGGATAAAGGCATGGAAACTGTTTAAAACAGAAGCCTATCACTCCATCTGGACCAGGTGCCTTCCAGTTTGTCATCCTTCGTATGCCGGCCTTAACCTCATCGATGGTTATTTCAACGTTCTAAATCTGCTGCCTCAAACCCCCCATCCCTCACCCCAATTAAAAAAAATACAAATATACAAATTATTCTGTTTTGTGTTCTCGAACTCAGGAATTTTTCTGCTGACCTGGAGAATCGGAACAGGCTTTCTATCGGATGTTACATCGATCGAACCGTTAAGAAAATGTAGTATCTGTTCGGATGCTACACTTCACTTATTCTCTACTCATTAAATGAAGGAGAAAGCCTACTAGACTGAATCAATTTTTTTATTTTCGTTCCGACCGAGAGTAATTTTTTAGAGCTGGATATTTCCCACATTAAAACACGACTTTGTGTCTAACTTTACCCTCTAGGCGAGGCAGGTAAATAGGAACACTCAACATAAGAATAGTAGTATGAAGCGTGTTCATGACATAAGAATAGACTTTATTTGGTGTTAAAGAACACTTATCATTTTAAGATATCTTTTTATATATAATTTTATGTGAGGTGTAGCCATTTAAAAAAAAAAACTCTTGAACAACGAGCTATTTTCAATCGATATTTATTCAATAATTGCTTTATATTTATATGCACTACTAACTCTCCGCCCTAAATTTTAAAATAATGTTGCTTTTAGTTGGTTTATAAATATCGCCGAAAATATTAGATAACCATTGGGGGTAGGGTACGCAAGAATGTAGATATATTTTTTTTAAAGTTGACAAACTTGTAAATGTTTTCCCTTTATGTATTTTACCATGACTCTTAAAAAATGTATTGTGAAATATTCAGGTATATTTTTAATAGAAAAAACGGTTCCAAGAAAATAAAACTTGCCAATTCGTTTGAAACTTTTAACTGTGGACTCTCTGAGACGCACCATCTTGATATTTGGCAAGTAGATGCCAAAATATTCTTGAACATTTCATCGGGCTTCAAACGACATCTCGCGTCGTAGGAATTGCTAAGTCTAAGCATAAGTAATTCATACAGGCAGAATCAAAGAAAGTTTTCCACACAGCAGCATTAAAATTCACAAATTCATTTCACACCCAACTCAAAACTAATATTTTTCACAAGGTTTTTTTCCATTTCTTGTCATATTTGTCAATGTTGAGTAAGGATATCAGACCAAAACCTACTGGACAAACCCAACTGCACAAACGCATAAACCCATGAAATAATTAAAGAAAAAAATACCTTTTTGATCTTCTGTTTTTATTTAATTAGCAATAATGCTTGAAAATATTTTTCTTGACAAAATATTTCTTTAATTGTAAACAATTATTTCGATATTTTGTAAATAAACCGTATTCTTCTAGAGGTTTCACAGCAAATTCTCGCAAAGTTTTAAGTTTTTTTAAATTTTTTTATTTTACGCAAATAAAAAATTACATCTTATTTAGATGTTATTAATAATTAAAAAAAAACAATATAGATTTATCATCAATGGACGAAATGAAAAATTTAGTTTAAAAATAGTAAAGGAAGCGATTTTCGAATCGAAAATTAGGCAATTTTTTTTTTCCGATACCGACACCCCGAAGAGTTTCGATTATTCACATTTTCATTCAATATCTGAGGTTATTGTTTTCCAGATGTAAATGAACAATGAAATTTTCGGGGATAATACAAGAATGTCCAATACTGAAGTAGAGCATTGTATGGTGCTTATTTGTTTTTACATAAGCAGTAATATGTTGCTACACAATCATGAGCATGTTTCGGGCAGCATATTAGCAGTAACTTGAGTATTCTCCAGGTGATACAGCTTATATGAAAGCAAAGTTTGAAAACTTTGCTTTCCCAAACATGACTGAAAACATGCTCATGACCGTGTAGCAACATATTACCTTTATGTAAAAGTAAAGAAACAGTATATATATATATATATATATATATATATATATATATATATATATATGTATGAGATTGTCGGACTGATTTCCTTATCTTGGTTGTTATTGTCACAACGTTTCGGCCGTTTTGCCAACCAGCCTTCGTCAGGTGTTTTTTGTATCGAACTGGGAAACCGTTTGTTAGGAGTCTCGAACCCAACCAGTTCGATACAAAAACACACCTGACGAAGGCCGGAGGGCAAAACGGCCGAAACGTTGTGACAATTACAACCAAAATGAGGAAGTCAGTCCGACAATCTCAATCAATGGACGCACCTCATCTAAAAAATACAGACGGTTACTATATATATATGCATATATATATATATATATATATATATATATATATATATATATATATATATATATATATTTGTGTGTGCATATTTTGGCACCACGTCATTATTCAAGCACATCTGATTGTACACGATGAAGTTATTCTCTTTTCCAATTTTTCTGGATATCTTTTCGATTCGTCGAGCGGTCTTTTTTTAATTTTGTTGTTCAGCCATATTCAACTCTGACGCACCGATAGAAAGTGCGTGAGTAGAATATTGCTAATCAAAACTTTAGGCGCCATTTTGTGATTGAAATAAAAATAAGTTGGTGATTGAAATAAAAATAAAAGAGTACTCGGCGAATCAACAGATATCCAGAAAAAAGTGAAAAAAGAATAACTCTATGGTGGTCCATAAATATATATATATATATATATATATATATATATATATATATATATATATATATATATATATATATAATATATAAAGCTGAATGTGTGTGTGTGTGTGTGTGTGTGTGGTCACGAATAGGCTCCTATATGGTTAACTATTTAAAAAAAACTGATTACATAGAATGATAGAAGATTTATCAAGACACAGGAATGGGCTGTTTGAACTGGCAGAGCGGTAGTTCATTAAAATTGTGGGGTCTGCGTTCGCCCTTCGTCCACGAAGTATGGAAATAAAAAAATTAAAAATTAAAAAACAAAAAAGTTTACAAGTGCTTCTGCTATTGATGTACATATTAATACTTTGATAAGTATGTTTTAACTTAAGTAGGGATAGCATAATAAAATTGTAGGGTCTGCGTTCGCGCCTGACCTCCATAGAATGGAAATAGGCACACACTTTAATAAATACTTTTCATATCTATCTGCATAAGTATACTTTGATAATTATGTTTCAGTTTGAAGAAATATAGTATAATAAAATTATGGCGTGTTCGTTCGCGCCTGACCTCCATAGAATGGAAATATGTCATAAAGTTTAACATGGTTTTTTAATATAGATCCACAGAATATTGTGGTAAGTGTTTCAGTGTGAACATGTATGGTATAATAAATTATGGGGTTTATCTATTTTATTTTTACTTTCATCATATTTTGCTTTGGTTTTGATACCCCCAGATTCGAAGCTATCTCTTTACAACCCTTCCTTTTCATAACCTATCATACTTTCATAAATCAGAGTCCATTTTCTGTAAGCTGTTTTTGAACCCAGTCAACGACGGGTACTTTTTCTAGTATATATATATATATATATATATATATATATATATATATATATGCATATATATATATGCATACATATATATACATACATATATATATACAAATATATACATATATATACATACATATATATGTATATATATATATATATATATATATATATATATATAAATTCATGAAATAAAAGAGATGTAGTGGTTTCCTGATATACGCATGTGTAAACTTCAAACTAATATAAATAATAGCATTATAATCCTAACCGCGTAACAAAGCTCAATACGCAATAGCGTGGAGCTTATGATAAGTGAAAGAAAATTAAAACTGTAAGTTGAACTTAAAAAAAAAAATTATTGTTCGACTGAATAATCCCCCAAAAAAACAATTTTCAAAATCCTTATTCAACGAAATTTCAAAGAATGCTATTCTTGCTACTCTTCTCATCAGAAATCAGCAAATTGTAGCTAAGTTATATTTTCTAGTTAAGACATTAAGTGAAACCGCAATTTATTCTTGTTATTAATTGAGAAATAAAAAAGAAGTGAAAATATGTTAGATATGTAAAAATATATATATATATCAAAAAACAAACCACGCATAATATTTCAGCCTGTTTGAAAATCCCCTCCAGTTGATCCGAAATGCAATATAGTTATTTTTAGAGAAAATGGCGTCCAAAATAAGTCCAGCTTGCCGAGGCATATAATCCGTTTGGAAAGCCTCAAAACAGCTGAAATAATGAATACTGTTTTTTTGTTTTCAGACAGTGCAGTAGCACAAAAAATCGGTCCGTAGTCAAATGGGGCCGAGCAATGAAAGGAGGGAAACCCAGTATAAGAACCATCATCGGCTTAATTAGGAAAAGTGATTTCAGATTAAATTTTAAAGAAATCATGATCAGGCTAAGCCGAAAAAAATCAGTCTGTGTGAGCTCGTATTAGTCTGACCGGAAAGTGTCTACACAGAAGGAAACAGATCTTTCTAGAAAGTGTTAAATTCGATGTAATTATTTAAAAAAAAGTTGAGGGAGTGAGGATTATAAAGTTTTAAGTGTGACAGAATCTTAGCTTATTAAGTTTTTTTTGGGAGTATTCAGTCGAACAATACATTTTGATTGTAAAGTTCACACTTACAGTTTTAATTTTCTTTCTCTTTATATATATATATATATATATATATATATATATATATATATATATATATATATAATATGCATAGTATATTATAAAACTACCAAGTGGAATTTAATACAGACAGTAGGCTTGAATAAAACGAGAAAGACCTCGTTAGTATATACAGGAAAAATGAAACAAATTCAGAGCATCATCTGTTTCGTTCAGATTAGCGAATATATTAATATATTATAGTTATAATACCTTCATATATTATAGTTATAATACCTTTATATTTTATAGTTATAACACCTTGATATATTATAGTAATAATACCTTAATATATTATAGTTATAATACCTTTATATATTATAAATTATAGTTATAATACCTTAATATATTATAGTTATAATACCTTAATAAATATTTCGATTTGAAAAAAGAATAAAATTATTCATGATATGCTTTTGACCATTTTTAGTTATTAGATAATAAAGTCATGATATTTTCATAAAACTTCTTCAGCTAATGTTTATTTACAATCAGATAAAGCCACTTCCAACAATAAAATGGCCGGTAATATGTTCCCTGAAGAATTTTGGGGATAAAATCTTTATTTATCTTCACGTTAAAGTAATTGTAGGAATGCAATTCTTATTGTTTTTAGGAGAGTTTGAACATATATATATATATATATATATATATATATATATATATATATATATATATATATATATATATTCCTTTTATTTCTCTCTCTTTCTTTCACTCTTTTTCTTTCTCTCTCTCTCTGTCATATATATATATATATATATATATATACTATTTGCTATCAACGCAATCTTATTGCATTTGTAAATGAAGATAAATTATATTAGTATCCCTTCTACCTGTGTTAAAGTATTTTAATGGTGTATGCCCCGACGAACTACAAGTCCTTGTAACACCTTGACGTAAATTCTTTCTTTAAACCCAACAAGCAGCAACGTTCCACCACTTCACAGTAGAGATACCTAAATGTAAGAAAGGTTTCTTATCTAATAGTTCCTCCCCCAGAACCACTAGACTTTGGAATTCTCCTCCGGTTTCCTGTTTTCCCAACTGTACCGACATGCAGAAGTTCCAGTGCAATGTGAACAGACATCTTGCTTCTCAACTCCTACATAGAATCGCTACAACTTATCTCCCCGATAGTATCCCCCACATCAAAGTTGCACTGTGCCTTTATTGGGGTGAAAATGTAATTTGTTTTAAAAATTACCAAATTATAGATCAGAGTAATAATATACTGAAATGTTGTGCCAAGTTCACCGGAAATCATCTTACATGCATTTACTAAACGGTAGTCGTACTATACTTAAACTAAACCAAAGTCTTTACATGTGTCTGCCAGAAGAAAGCATCATATGCTTCAAGTAAATATTCAGGTAAAATAGCTTCTGGATAAGTTATATGGTTTTCAATAATTCAAACTAAAATAACCTGAATGTTCAGACAAAAATCTCACTTTTACACCAAAATACTTCTTTTAAAAATCGCTTAAAAATCAGTAACTTCTTGTCTTATTGTTGCGTCATGAACTGCATTTAAATGCATATACTCATAAAACGCACTTTACATAGACAATTACAACGCTAGAATCCCATAGATACACATAGATATACACTAGCATATACTCTTACCAATAGACGATATCATAAATACGTACACGATTTACATTCCCTGTGATACAGACAACCACATCATTACAAATGTTGACACAATCCTATTTTAATATCAACATCATTTTTCTGAGATTAAATAGTATAACTCCAACGTTTCAAAATGTTTTGTGATGCGTACGGAGATAAAGCCACTTTACATTTTAAAACTTTATTTAAAATTGCCCAAAGGACACGTCCCAACTGTGCTGCATTATAGTGTGATTTACAAAAAACAAAAAACAAAACAAACGACAACAACAACAACAACAACAACAACAACAACAAAACAAATAACTGACCTTCCTCCCAAACACAGTGTTTATTAAGGTTGGGTGTGGCTTTCTCTTCCGATGGGGTTGCTCAGAAAAGAGACATAGGTCTTCCTGGTCAAATTTTATTTAAAAAGAAGAAAGAAAAAAAAACAAGAGGATATTATTAGACGTCTCCACGTTCATTTGAATGACTGATAATATCATTTCGTATCCAACAGTGTCGCATTTCAAGTGTCGTGTGAGACTAGGCAAGGGTGTTTGTCATTTTAGTGACCTTTGAGCGCTGCCGAGCAGACTTACGCCTTTTTTGCTCTGACTTGGTGGGTAGGGGAATTTCTTCTTTCTCTTCTTTTTGTCTTCGCTAAATGTCGCCTGGCAAATGTCATGAAAAGTCAATCGGCCGTGTTAGGCAAGCAAAATAACGCAACAACTTCACATTGATCTTTTGGACTGATTAATAAAAAAAAGTTACGATGACAGCAAATACGACAAAAATCAAAGTATATTTTGTTTTGTATAGTTTTTACTTAACCCATGATTAATATAGTGAGAGATAAGTTTTTAGTATCAATGGTGTGCCATTTTTCTACGTGAGTGACAAACTAAATTATTATACATTGTTTGTTTCATTACGAAAATAAAACAATATACAAAAGTAATTACACAGTAAGTCATTTATAAAACAAGGATTGCACAATCCCAATCGCCATCTCTTCTAGAGCAACTTTTCTCGAATCCAATTGCACGGAGAAGTCAAAGGAGATTAAAAACAATGACTGAATAAGCAGAAATCCCCCGAATATATTACTGATCTAGTCCAAACGTCGCTTTCCTTTGTAGATCTGACAGAACAGTTTTAGGTATTTTTTTTTACAATAGATATATCTAATATATAAAAGGCTATATGTCCGTCTGTCTGACTCCATATTATCAAACTAGCTCTTCCAGCACCAAAAGCCGCAGAGCAGCGTTAGGGACCTCAAATGATTGAATTGTTTATAGATCGTTCTTTTATTGGTCAAAAATGAGTCAAAACTGAAAAATGAAAAGCGATTGTTATACATTTTGTACATCTATCCTAGTTTATTTTTACCTTTTTATTTCTAATCAGTTCATATATATGTCACGTTGGCCCAATGGTAACGTCACGAGCTTTGAATACTACAGATTTGTACGATTGCGATTGTAGCAAATAGCACCAGAATACTTTTTTTTTTAGATTTTAATCAAGACTATAATAATATATACGAGACAATGACTTAATAATATTATATACGAAACTGGACAAATTAAAATATCATATATAATCGTACTTAAAGAGCGGGTAAAGCCGGCTGCCTCAGGACAGTATATCTATTTATATCTATATATCTATCAATCTATCTATATATCTATCTATCTATATATATATATATATAATAGGCTAAAACGTCTAATTTATATAATGAAATATACCTTATAGACAAAAATGTTGTCTAAATGCACACACACATATATATATACATATATATACATATACACACGTACACACACAAACATATATATGTGTGTGTATATATATATATATATATATATATATATATATATATATATATATATATATATATATAAATGTAACTCTTGGTTCGTTCGCAATTAATAGTCTAAAAACCACTGGACGGGTGGCTTCCACGTTTTGGTATAATATGTTTACTATATCCATGTGTGTTTTTATATATTTCTTTTTAATTATAACATTATACTTAATTTTTCTATGATAAATAGGTGGGTTTCTTTGTACCGATAGGCTATTTTTTTATTTATGGACAATTATTTATTACCGCTTCCTGTCACGTGACCAGTGTTCCTAATTTAGCGGTTTTCTTGCTAGATCTGGAGATTTCGTTTGCAATCTAGCGGGAAATTCTAGAAAATCTGGAGATATTTCGCACCCACACACCCGCAAGCGCTTGAAAATACTTTAAAACATAAAATAAATTCATTCATGTAACTAAAAAAAAAGTAGCCTTTGGTAACAATTATTTATTGATTATTTGTTTTGTTTTTCACCTTTTTTTCGGCTAACAATTCTTAAATCTCGCTTTAAATCGATTTTTCCAAGTACATTTAAGGTGGGTGGGCATTCCAACCTTCGAAGTTTAGTTTAAAATACGAAATTTAGAAGTATTTAGCCGAAAATTGTAAAAAGCAAGAAACAACAGCAAAAAAAAAATATCAATACAGTAGAATTTAATTATCTACCAACCTAAATACTTTTAACATGCTAAAACAATTTTTTTTGTTTTTTTATTTTTCTAATTTCAAAATATGTTGCACCATTGTGATGTTTAATTTACAGTGTATTTCAATTTAACTTTTATTATAAAAAGTTTGAGTTTATGATTTGTTTCCTGCAAAAAAATATACCCTCTCTGAAAAACAGGTAAAACAAGCTGATAAAATACGGGAGCTAACTGCTCCAATATAATTCCAGAGACATCCAGTGAGAAAACACGGAACATTTTATATATTGAATATACTATATTTATAATTTTTTTATGGTAGGAAGTTAAAATAGGGAGGTTTTTTTGGGGAGGATTAGCGATTTTTGAAAATTTCAGATGATAAAAGTTAAAAATCTAGCGATTCTCTGGACATTTCTTTCTCCTGATCTCGCGGTTTTTTTTTAAATCTCAGTTGCCAACACTGCATCACTAAAAATACACTACAGGCTTAATGTAAACAGAATGTGTTTACAATATCGGTAAATTTTCAATCGGTTTAATCGCATGATTATTGATAAATTAACTACACGTTGTCGCTTTCCTATTAAATATTCATCGAAAAATGTTAGGTACAGACAAAATGAATGCCGACGCTCAAATTGTATAAACCTTTTGACCCCTCCCTTTACTTAAAAATTCACCAAAAATCAGGAAATGAACCAATTTTAATGAAAATTGCAGTATTTATCAAATAATGATCGCAGAATATAATGAACTAATTTTTTTTACTTAACTCTGAGTGGAAATGTTTTATTTTGTTTAAACAAAAAATACCTTTACTAAAGTTATGGTTTTCAGTAGTAAATAAAAAACGCAACAAATTATTTTTGCTTTTTTTATATAAATAAATCATCGTAATTTGTAACAATAAAACATAATTTTTACAGTAACATTACGAAAAAAGCCCCTAAAGTCCGTATTAATGAATTCGATATAACTCGAAGAAAAATGAATGCTCGCATACTAATTAGAAAATTAAATTTCAATTAGATTAAGTCACCTAAATTATTTAGGGTGAAATGAGTTTAGGAATTTATAGCCAAATCTAAATATGGGATTTTTGCTTAAAAAATAGCATTAATACATTAAGTTAGGTAAAATTTGCATAGAATGCTCTGCTTTACGGTTGTTGTAAAAATGGAACGGAAATTTGAATTTCGTTCCCTTTTAAATTCGGTACATTTTTACATTACGTCCAACTCATCGTTCACATTCGACGCATCAACTTTTATAGCTTTTCGGGTATGCTGGCAAGGTTAAGAGTGTCTATTCCGCAAGCCGTTCTTAACATGGGTAGATTCGTAGGTGTGTCAGAAATTTCGTGAAAAATAGTGAATAATTCCACCCCGTTTTTCCAAGCTTATAACTCCTCGAAAAATGTAACTCAAGCCCTATTTTTTTTCAATTAAGGGAGCAAGGACCAATGTTTCATTAAAAAAAAAAAACAAACAACGTGTTTTTTTAAAATGTTTTAAACTTCAAATTTTACAGGTACATTTCTAAAAAAACTCTACTTTTTTGTTTTAAATTTGAATATATTACTCATTGACCTTTTCTCTTCAATTTGTGATATATAAAACTTTGGTGAGTAAATTAATTATTTACTTTTTAATAGACACTTGGAAATGGGGGGGGCGTGAATAAAAAACTTGTGTCTAAAATATTATATTCAGTATATTAGAAAGGGCATAAAATTTTACATTGACCCTGAAAATATCGTAAAAATAGAATCAATAGAAAAATTTTGATAGATTTTTAAAGTTTTAAAATTGAAAAATATTGAGTTCGTTAAATTCATTAGTTATTTAAAAAAATAAGAAAAATTATTTCTATTACTTTTCAAACAACTTTATTAGTTTATTTTGGAAGTATAATCCATAAAGAAAATAAACAACCCACATTTAAAAGAGAAATTACGAGATTGTTTTATTTTATTCGCAGTTTCGTCATAAGGGTGTCAATAATTCTGATACATCTACTAGATTGGAGTGTTTATTCGTTGTGAACGTACCCTACAACCTATAAATGTCGACATTTCCAATGTGAATGGTAAGCTGGACTTATGTAAAAAATAACAAAAAGATATACCAAACTAACTTTTTCGTTTAAAAATGGAATTATTTCCCTTTCGTTATTAACTTCTTTTTTTTTTAATACATATTTTGTGTTTTATATACATAAAGTACAATTGTTGAATGTTATTGTTTTGATTATATTCGTTTGAGGGGGGCGCAATTAAAAAATTAAGAAAGATTAAAACGAAGCAAAATTTAAGTTTCCGTTCCATTTTTACAACAACCGTAAAACAGCGCATACTCAGCAAGTTTTATGGTAATTTATAAGCATTATGTTGAAACATTAAATCAACATTTTATTTATTTTTTTGCATAATTAATGATGGAAGTATTTTTCTGTTTATTTTGTGAACATCTGTTAAAAAATAATTTGTACATTCTCTTGAAAAAAAGAATCAAATTTTTCTCTACTTTCACATTACTATTTACAGTGTTCATGTAAAGCATTCATCTGTTCTTTTTATAATAAAAATTCCGTTTTCATAGAGAAACGTTTACTGAGAAATTTCTTTAAAAACAGTGCAATTTTCCTGAAAAAACAACTTTCACCTAACAATTTATGGTAAAAAAAACATCTTTTGTGGGGGGAAAAATAACAACTTTTATTGATTAAAAAAATTGGAAAAATAATAAAAGTAAATAAACGAATAAAATGCAGTTTTTCTTGAGGAACGTGTTCCATTTTAACAAACTGAGCCACAGCAACGCGTGGCCGGGTACAGCTAGTATATATATATATATATATATATATATATATATATATATATATATATATATATATATATTCGCTTACACTACGGCACGTTTAGTTTAGTCAGTAAAATAATAAAGTTGTTTTGATTACTCATTTAAATGAATGCATATTTAAAAATAAATAGGATGTGACTAATTTGAAATGGCTGATGCCTCAGACGAAATCGTTTAGTTTATAGTAGAATTGGGACAAATATGAATGTTAAGACTTAATGTCGCCAAGACTAAGCGTTTCTCTTAATATTTACAAAAATATTCCCAAACACAGATAGCCATACCTAATGATAATCTGCCTGAAATTTCTTCGTTTAGATTTCTTGACTAAACATCACATGGTACATGAATTAGAACAAAAGTATCGAGGGAATTCCCAAGACTGCTACTAATAATATAGGGTCTCTGAAGCGTGCAAGAAGTTACTTACGCCTGAGTGTATCCTCTGCGCTTACAAGGTCACCATTCACCCATACATTAAATATCGTTGCTACATTTTCGCTGGTGAATCTGCTTGTGGTCGTTCACTTCTAGACAATGATAAAAAAGAGTGACCA
>NC_136492.1:86659984-86662484 GCF_053919585.1 Euprymna scolopes | reverse complement strand
TTTTATTTATATAGATAGATAGAATAGATAGATAGAAGATATATATATATATATATATATATATATATATATATATATATATATATATATATATATATATAGATATATACTAGCGGGGTACCCGGCGTTGCCCGAGTGTTTGTTTCCGGGACGGGGCGGGAGTTTTAAAAAATGTTATGGTAGGTAAGTAGGAAGGATCAAACCCGGAGTCATGAGTAAAAATAGGAAAATAAAGTGTGAAAAAAAAAAAAAAAAAAAAAGCATCTGCAACGTTAACAGTTCGGCCACCAAGAAAAGTCCATTCCAGTTGTTTACGAAAAAAAAAAAAAAAAAAACGACTACGGTAGGTCGGCACGAACGTGAAAATATAATGTGAATTGTCCAGCACGCCAACCACTACGCCACAGAGCACTGCAGCTTAGTTTAGTGATTTTAAATAAATTCACATGAAAGAACTACGAAGCCAAACCGGTGTTCTCTTCTCAACTGTTCCTTGTGAACGATCCCCAAACGGTGTTAAGTGGTGGCAGGGGGAGGAGGAATTTATTAGAGAGAAAATATTTTACCACTGCCATTGATCTTAACCGTTTTTGGCCGTGACTTCTCAGCAGAAAAAGTATAGAAATCTAAGATTATCGAGGAATTTGAGAAATAATAAGCCTATAACACACCTCAGATATTGTTCTGCCGTTTGTGCATATTATATTTGCATGAAATATCTTGATTTTTAATCCTATTAATGTCAAAATCAGACGGGAAAAATGAGTTCATTTTATTTATATATATATATATATATATATATATATATATATATATATATATATATATATATATACTAGCGGGGTACCCGGCGTTGCTCGAGTGTTTGTTTCCGGGACGGGGGGAGAGTTAAAAAAAATGGTATGGTATGTAAGTAGGAAGGATCAAACCCGGAGTCATGAGTAAAAGTAGGAAAATAAAGTGAAAAAAACAAAAAACATCTGCAACGTTAACAGTTCGGCCACCAAGAAAAGTCCATTTCAGTTGTTTAGGAAAAAAAAAACAAAAAAAATACGACTACGGTAGGTCGGCACGAACGTGAAAATATAATGTTAATTGTCCAGCACGCTAACCACTACGCCACAGAGCACTGCAGCTTAGTTTAGTGATTTTAAATAAGTTCACATGAAAGAACTACGAAGCCAAACCGGTGTTCTCTTCTCAACTGTTCCTTGTGAACGATCCCCAAACGGTGTTAAGTGGTGGCAGGGGGAGGAGGAATTTATTAGAGAGAAAATATTTTACCACTGCCATTGATCTTAACCGTTTTTGGCCGTGACTTCTCAGCAGAAAAAGTATAGAAATCTAAGATTATCGAGGAATTTGAGAAATAATAAGCCTATAACACACCTCAGATATTGTTCTGCCGTTTTTGCATATTATATTTGCATGAAATATCTTGATTTTTAATCCTATTAATGTCAAAATCAGACGCGAAAAAATGAGTTCATTTTATTTATATAGATAGAAGATAGATAGAAGAAAGAAAGAAAGAAGAATAGATAGATAGAGAAGATATATATATTCGCCAACACCGAGAATCGAAACCAAAACCTTTAGCTTACGAGTGTTACTTTTTCCTTGGACGTTAAGCTTTGAGGGCATGCGTGCTCTAGGCTAAAATTAAAATATGAACCAATATCTATTACGTTACGCATGCATATTAGTAATGTCGTCGTTTGATCTTCCCCTGGCTTATTTCATTTCTTTAATATTCACAATTCTGCACTGATTTTCTTTTTAAATGAATAGAAAAAAAATGGGTTTTAATATGAATATCAATACACAACAAAAAAATTAGTTATTCACAGATTGGAAGCGTTATGCTGTATCACAGTCTGTCAGTGTGGTTAGACCAGCAACTACCTCAACCCAGGATTGAAATTCTACGAGTTAGGCGAGAGTTGCCGATTCTAACCGTTATGCTATTTGGCTGTTGCTAAGGTGGGTATGTGAAATTACAGCGAGTAAAAATTTCCCTAAGCTCCAGTTGTCTGCACAAATAGCGTTGTATTATACGCTAGCAGCAGTAGGTTATTTCACTCCCCCATATGGTTGACACAAGATAAGGAGAGTTTATTATTATCCACAACCGACTGTGTCGCTGTATCACAACTTTTCAGTGATGCTAGTCTAGCAAAGACCCCAAGCCAGCTGATTCATCAAATAAATGTATGTTTTGAAAATTGCCTACAGCTGGTATTGACGCTGAATCAAAACAACAAATTATATAATGTGGCTTTAAAGGCAATTCCAAAATTATTTTTTTTTACACAGTGATCACCACTTATCAAGGCCCGGAAGCAACTCAGGGATAAGTGTTATTGCAAGTACATTACGTTAGTGTGGAGATTTGATGAAGTGTTTACTTAAGGGGGCGGTTCATTAGGAATTTGTTAACGTTGGACTTGAATACATCCAAGTTGTAGTCCGGAGGGAAGCAGGCAGACGGAACAGAGTT
>NC_136492.1:86639984-86657484 GCF_053919585.1 Euprymna scolopes | reverse complement strand
TCGCTCTGTTGTTTTCTGGGGCAGCCTTTTTTTCTTTTTTCTAAATAAACGTTTCAAAAACATATATCGGAGGCCGAGTGTTTTTGTGTTCACCGACAAGTAAGAACCGATTTATACACATATCGTTAAGCAAAAATATGACACGAGCAAGAGTAAGCACTAAGGAGACGAAGTCTTGGAAATAGTAAATACATGACGCGTTGCATACTCCAGGGTGAAGAGAAGATATGTGATGGTAATGAACTACGGGAAAGGTATAAACATGAGGGGTGAAGCTACGGCAATTGATACCACAGCAGCATATACAATCAGCTTTTCCGATTTACAATCCAATTTAATATATTATAACCGTACGGAAAAAAATATTAACACTACAGTTGTAATTTTAAGTTTTCTTTTGCCTGCATTTTTGCTAAGTAAGCTATGTGAAATCAAAGTGTCTCTTATTCGAGCTAACATTGTATTTATTTACTAGAAGAGTCCGTTAAAATGTCACAAAATAAAACATATATTTAATCAACAACCATGTTTTAATATTTTTTTTCTGGATAGCGCAAAAAATTAGTCAAAACGAAATTCCACGAATTTGACATTTTTCTGAAGCAGTTTGACCTTTTTCCACACTTAAGGTAGAGGAAGCAACAAGCAGAGTATATAGATGAGATACATCAATATCCAAGTGTAAATTTAAGGTGGTTCTTTACTTTTTTAACTTAAAGTCAAATATATATTTTCTGTCCTCAGTCAATAAATTAATAAGGAAGTGCCCGGTTTTTCACGGACATAAAATACGATTAAATATGATATCGTCTAGGGTTCATATTGAAATGTTGATTTAATTTGAATAAAATAAGATACGCACCAAGTGCGTTTGAAAGCCAGATCACAGCGTAATATTAAGAAAATAAACAATATTTCAGTTGTTTGAAATTTACAACAAAGATATTTCAGAGATATACTCCATCTTCAGTGTTATTTTGTTTCATTTTTTTATTTTCTTATTTCTTGCCATGTTGTAAAGTTGAAGAAAAAAGTATGTTTGTTAATATCTGCGCCTTGTTTTCAGCGGTTGTATTTTGAAATTTTAAACCGTGCGTAGGCAAAGAGAAAATAACATCAAGAGCGTGAGTTCATAGTGAAACGTTGATTTAATTTAAATAAAAAAGTTCAAATTAAATCAGCGTTTTAATATGCACTCACACCCTTGACGTTATTCTCTCTAGTCAACTCTTTATCTTTAAATATATATATATATATATATATATATATATATATATATATATATGTATATATATATATATATATTCCTCATTTTTCGTCTTTCGTCCAAACCATCTCTTTCTCTTCCACTAAGTCTATTCCTATCGTTTGATAATATGTATAAAATTTAAATAATGTAATTTATTTCTTAAAAAAAAACATAATTCATTTATTGAAATTATTCCTTTTATATATAATAGCGTAATACTACACTTTTCGCTACTGAACAACGCCAAATAAAGCAAAATGCAAAAGATTGTTCATCGACGTAATTCTGTTTTAGTGACGCGGTTTAACAATTATATGAAGAGAAATTATGTTGGTAAATCGAATATAATGCAATTCTTATATATTTCTCCCGAACACTTACGAATAGAACATGATAATATAATTTTTTACTTATAGATACTTTTATTTTGACTTTTCATGACTAATCTGTATTATAAGTAGTATTCTTGTAAAAGTCTAATATACTTCTCTGCTTCTTGTAACCTGATGTCGTTTACCTCTCGACAAGTATATCATCTGAACGATTTGCTCCTGTAAATACGGTTTTAATAATACAACAAATCATACTATAAATTGCATTCAATTGCTTAACCGACAAGGGGAGGTTACTAGAACGATACTTCAACAAAGTTATTATTTTGCATCAACCAATCTGCTCTCCCATTACAAGTTTTCTTAATAATAGAATATTATTTTTATAATTTGTTACCTCTTTTTATTACTTACCAGCATATATTTTTACAACAGCAACTAATTCTAAATTACAGGACTGTATCAGCAAAAGCAATACCGTTAACAACAGACAGAGTTCAAAATAGACTTTGTAGCCTAGTGGAGGATGCCCTTATTTCAAACCCTAGCACCACTGTCCCACAGAAGAGGTGTTGCGGCTCTGTTTCTGTTTTATCATTATTTTCATGGCAGGTGCTAATCTGGTCCCCCTCTCGCCAAACTTTAACAAAAAAACACTATTCCAGCTGAAACCACTGTCAATAGTGTCCCCCATTCTTTATCTGTGCGTAAACCTAAATGTAGTTTCCATAAGCAAAGCCTCTTTCATAGAATTGCACGCCTGTGGAACTCTCTTCCGTTTGCCCGTTTTCCAGCTGACTACAATTTGGTAGTAAACAAATTCTTGAAGTAATCCAATTTACCAATTTTATACTACAAACGATTACTACAACATGTTCCCCTTGACCCCTATTCACCCATTAACTCTTATCTTCGAATGGTATCCCGGTCTTGATAAATGGTGATGTCCTTGTAAAAAAACAACTGGATTTATGGCTCCATACCTGGTTTAAGTGAACGATAGATTATTCAATCTCAATTGTATCACGTAGAATCGCATTTCATTTTCTTTACTTCAGCTGCTACGCTAGGTCACCTTGAGGTTGAAGGTTCAATTTTCAATGTAGTCGATACTAAAAAAAATATTTGCGAATTATTTAAAAATTCTACTCAGTAATGTCTAAAAGAAAAAAAGAGCTATCTAGGCCCATAGATTAAATAAAGGTTTCCATTCTAAATCCCCTATTAATTCCCGCGTTCATCAGAAAGATTAGTGAGTTCGAAAACATACCCATGTATGACGTCGGAGGTTTAATCGGTCGATAGTTTTTGAAAAGAACATGCAAGTTGATAACAATTATCCGATTCGTGCAAATAATGCAAAAAAATAAATAATAAACTATCAAAATACAGTTGTATAATATACAAATTATTTAGGCATCTTAAAACAATATTGCATATATAATCTTTTAATGGTTTTCACCTCATCTCGAAACATTACAATAGAATTACTTTTCTGCAGACAACATTGTCATTTCCGAACTTCGAAATTTTCATCGAATATCTCTCCATTTTTTTAATGTATTGGATCGGCCCAAAAGCTTGTTCTTCTTCAATTTTTTTGAATGCCATATTTTAAGCATTATAAAATTATTTAATATTCTCATTCTTCAATTCGTCTATTTCGCATAGCAGGTATGTTGACGTTAGTGTGTAGTAAGCCTCTGGGCAGAGAAGTTCTTTAATTTTCCCTGGTTTTTCAAACCTTAAAATCGAAGATAAACCAGAGCTATACTAATATCTGATGTCTTCTTTTTTACTACAGAAAAGAAAAAAGAAACATACGAAAACCTGCATGAATATATATTCTGCGTATGGGGAAAATTTGGTTACTGAATGAGTGTTCTGGAACTGTTTCGCTTGGTTAAAAAACGAAAGATTTTCACTTAAAGATGTTTATCGCTCTAGCCAGCAAAGGATGATCGACATTAAATAAGTTAATGCCGTCGTTGAATATAATTGCAGTCAGACAAGCGGCATGCATTCTCAAGATTTCCTATTCGAGTGTAAGAAATAAATTATATTTATATCCATCTAAAAATCACAAATTTTTTGGCCAACTCAATACTAACATATCTCCGCTTATTAAGACCCACGAGCCACTCGAGTACGATCGGTTATGACTTTCAAACAGATACTGCAACAACACTATGCGAATATGCAGTGTATATAGAATTGTTGGCAGGATGTATTGCTACACCATAGGTGAAGTTTTTCTTTTAGGTATGTAAAAAAAAAACAATTATTGTTTTCAGCGATTTTACTGTAAATTATAGCTGTATTTCTACGTTAACTTGAATTAACTACGCATCAAATCAGTAAATTAAGCGTTCGTCATTTTAAAATTCGAACTCCTTAAGGTGTTAAATGCAACCATAAAAAGCAATTTAAAATTTTCCGTTTGATGGAAGAGTTGCATTGTCATTTCTTTTTTAAATAAAGGCATACGATATTCTATTTTCGAGAATTAACACCCGAATTTACTTTCGTGGAATTCTTTCAAACCTTTGTAAACGGTTCTTGAAACTGGGCAGAACCTTATTTTTAAAGAGGAAAGCTTAACAAGAATTATTAATATTCGACTTTAAACCCATGTTTTAGTCTGATGGGAAGCAGGTCTATGATAACGTAATTAACAGAAGAAAAGTTTTTTTTAAAAAGAAACTTTACTCATGCACGTTCGGTTTACATTAATGCACACATAGGGAGAGCAAAAACAAGGCTTATTCGTGATGGTTGTATTAAGATGACTTTGCTGTAATTATTGATTATGACTAAAATATAACTTCTAATTCTCATGCAAATAAAGTAGAGAATGTCTGGCGACCTCTCTTCTTTCGAAAGAGGCTGCAGAAAAGAACGGGACAAATCACCAAGAAGACTTAGAATACGCTTTTGCACTTTATCAAAGAAATGAAGATTACTCTTAAAACTTTATCCAAGATGTATTCGACTTATAGACAGAGAGGATTGTGTCAGAGGCGACATAACTGCTGAAGGGGTAGAATGATACATCCATTTCTTCCTGCTATTGTATCTTGTTTATCTGTGGCTGGTAAGCAGGCGTTGCCCCCCTTGTTACCACTGATGGGACAGGGACACCAGTGGACATGGAAAGTTTACCCAAGAACAGGAACCGTGAGGTTCGGTAGCCATCACCAACCTCATTTACGTACCATTCAAATCATTTAACCTGGATCCACTCTTTCATGCACACAAAGGTCGTTATGTGTGCAATTGGGCAGCCACAGAAGGGGGGTAACGGGGTGCCCAGTCAGCGACAAATGACCGTGCGACTAGCGGACAGAGACACTCCCCAACTAGTGTCCCGTTGAGGACATTGATGGTCGGCTATTTATGTACCACGCACATACGTGTCAGAGCATTTCAGTGATCCGAGCATCACAAGGAAAATCAGGTCGCCTAGGTCACACAGAGAGAATGTCTTAGATGCCAGTATTAAATTTCAGGTTTCAGGTTAAAATAATTATCGAAACTTGTCAAAGCATATGACTACTTCACGGAAAGATCCCTTCATTTCAATTAGTGCACAAGAAGAATATAAGCAATCATAGTGAAAGCAAAGGGGGCTTTTTAGACGTGTCTAAGTAATTCTCTTCAAAGCATTTCGATGTATGGTTGTGGCATCTGTAAATATGTCAAATAGAATGGTATTTGAGAGGTCAACGATGAAGATCCGAAAGGTAGCTCGACTAAAGTTATTCTTGTGCCACGATGCTGTTGATACCTCATGTGCAATACTTCTTTCCATCAGAGGATAATGTTTAAGTTTATCCGAGATGAATGATGTAATGCTGGAAAAGACATTTCCAAATATATAAATCTCACCTGTCTTTTTGTATGTACGTATGTACGTGCGTATGTATGTATATATGTATGTATGTATGTCTGCCTAAAACTTCTTTACAGAGCCGACGGATTTTGACAAATTCGATATCGTATTTTAGCTCACCCCTCAGGACGAAAAATATCGAAAAACTGACCACAGCATTAATTCCCTCACCCTCAACTGGGCACTTTTCTACAAGGAGGGGTCGCTTATTTCGCCGATATTTCCGAAAGTCATCCCCTCTTTTCGATTGTCTAGCCTTAATTTAAATCTACGTCACTCCCGGTTTGAAAATGGGCGCAATGTTTTTTTTTTCGCGTTTTTGCAGTAGGGGTTTAAGCCTGCCAAGTACCATATTTCTTTTTGGATCCACACACATCTCTAAACACCCGGGCAACGTAAGGCACCCAGGCTAGTAATTAATAAGTTTGTAAAGTAAAATTGTGCGTCAAATTCTAATCAAACTTTGTATATCGATCAATCATTTTGAATACTCTTATGGTATTATCTATTTTCAATTGATAATTCATTCATCTCATTAACTGTAATTCTCAGCGACGTTTGGCCATAACAAATTATGACTAATTAAATAAATAAAAAAAATATTGTGTTAGAATACCGTTGGAGGGAATATAGGAAATGTCTAAGTCGTAAATGCCTTTGAAAATTCAAATAATATTAAAAAGCAAGAGATTTCCGTGTAGAAACAATCCTGAAAGCGCGAGAAAATGAGGGAGAGTGAGGGAGAAGCAGAGGGAGAGGGAGAGGGCAAGAGAAAGTAAAGAAACGGATTTGTGAATAATTATGTTGATCCTAGCGATTTAATATTTGAATTTTCACCTTCGGACGCTTTCTATCGCGCGGTCAAGCCCAGGGTTTTTTCCTTTTTTGACCTACCGCCTTAAACACATGGTGTTCCAGCTAGCGATAAGAATAATTATAAAATTGATGGTTGTATCGGTGGCCGTTGCAGCAGTAGTGTGGTTTCTATCGCTGTGACCATTGTGCCATTGGTTTTGTATTAATTATAAAGAGAATGATAAATAAAGCTTAATTTAAAACTAATGGCGCAATTAATCGTTTAGTTTTTCACACCAGCTGTTCAAATTGCGGGTTATTGCCTGATAGACAACCGACGCAGATAAGCTGTAGACTGGATAGAATCAGAAGTACAAAAAAGAAGGAGGAAAAAGAAGAAGAAAAAAAGAAGTGATAGAGCATGTTGTATAAAATAATACAGAAAACGACATTCTTGGGATGCATTCAACTAATTTACGCGTTAAAAATGTTGAATCTATCAAAGAACACAACACATCAAAAAGCGTACTATTTAAAACATTAATGTCCTATATATATATATATATATATATATACATATATATACATATATATATATGCATACATATACATATATATACATATATACATATATATACATATATATGCATACATATACATATATATACATACATATATACATATATATACATGTACATATGCATATATATACATATATATGCATATATATACATGTATATATGTATACATGCATATATATACATATATATACATATATATACACATATACACATATATACATATATACACATATATATACATATATATACACATATATATACGTATATACATATATACATATACATATATATACATATATACATATATATACGCAGATATATACGCAGATATATATATATATATATATATATATATATATATATATATATATATATATATATAGCAGCCTAAATAAGAAATATGTTAGTTAAAATGTGCATACCCAGCTATATAACGTGCGATAAATAACAATATATGTATCCGGCCAACAAACATACGATTAAAAATAGTCATCCCCGAATTACAAACATTCTATTAAAAATACATAAAAGAGTAATTGACATGTGCTTTTTTTTTAAAGTCATCCTATCCCAACGACCATATTTATTTATTTCGAGTAAACGAACTTATTTTTAAATATATATTTTCAACAAAAGAACGTGCATTTTATATATGTAGGTGTCGAATAACCAACGCGTTAGTGAAAAATGCGTCACCAGTTTAGGACTATGTTTTTTTAAATAAGGCGTCTCGGGTCAACGAGCATTCTATTTCAAAAATGCATCTCTGACCAATGACCATGCTATTGAGAACGAACCGACCAAAAACGTTCAATTTTAAACGATATTCCTTAACGAATTAACATGTCACTTTAAACTCGCACATCTGATTAACGTACATGCTATTTATAATAATAGCAAAGAACAATCGATTAAAAAAGGTCATATATCATTTATTTACTTATATGTGTATATGCCTGTGTGTATATGTATATTTAAATATGTTTTTGCATATATACACACATACACACATTTAAATATACATATACACATATATATATATATAAATATTCACAGACACATATGTATGTATATATATATATATATACATATATCTATACCTATCTATCTATACATATATATATATATATATATATATATATATATATATATATATATGTATGATTCTTATTAACCATTTCAATAATATTTTAATATATGTGCTGAAAAGCAAAATACGTGTTTATACATAGCAGAATATTTTGCTAATAGCATTTCATTTACTCTGAAGCCATTATTGAAAATCCATGGATTAAGGAAATAAACATAATTTTTTTTCCATATATTCCTCGTGTCACACAATAAATTCTTAAGTTAAATATATGTGTATATATTTTTATTTAAAGAATGTAACTGCTCATTTAACTTATATATATATATATATATATATATATATATATATATATATATATATATATATATATATATATATCAGTAGGCTCCTTCAGTCTTTGACAGACTATGGATATGCACGAACTGGTGTGTGCGCGTCAAATTTCCGTTGCAGAAGTTGTGCAATTTCTAACCATACATCTCCTGCGTCGACATTGTAAAATATGAGTGGCAAGTGAAGTGTATCTAAAGGACGATTGGAAACAAATGCCTGAATAAACCTATACCACATACAACGCGTAGAATATATGTACATATATATATATATATATATATATATATATATATATATATGTTCACACATATATATGTGACATATACATGCATAGTCACCGCCAATCGATCGAAGCTTAGTAAAATCTATTAAAATCCGTTATTTCTTAACAACTTTAGGCTGTACCAGAAAGATTACAAGCCAAAGTTTATTATTCCCAAAGCAGAATAATGCATGTATCTGTATTTTTTTTATAGAATTTTAAGTTTTAAACTTATCAAAAAAATAACACACGTTTTACTCATTGTCTGTCAAGTGTCAACAAAACAAATATTTTTATATATATTTTTTAATCAATTAAACCAATTTTTTTTTTTTTCTAAATAAAATTTACAATGAATGGCTATAGAATATGCAAAAACTATTAGTATATAATGAACTTGTATTTAAATAAGTTCAAATAATGCCATTATTGCGCAGGATCTCGTAATTTAAGATACCATGTGATTACCGCGGCCATCTAGGAATTTAGGTATGGGAAATCAGTCGCGTCTAAATATTTATTTAAACATTTTCATGAATTTTAATGAAAATTGAAAAACACATTCATTTTTTAAATAATGAAATTAAATTAAATTATAATTACAAACGCCATTATTGGCGAAATGTGCTACTTTTAGCTTTATAATATTTTGCTTCATGATAATAAATCAACCAAGCTTTACATATTTTCTAATACTAGTTTTATGTAAAGAAAAACAATTTTTTTTTCTATTTTTACATCCAACATAAATTTATACCCTTATATTTCTCAGTTTAAATACCACTCTTAGTCAGTTTTTAATTTCATGTAATCATCATTTTCCTTTCTTCTTTTCTAATAAACAATATCCAATAAGCTGCACTTTTTTCCATACTATATTTTCCCGATTTTTTTTTTATTGCATAAAGACACTTTGATCAGAATTGTTTGGCTATAGAAAGAGGCGTTTTATTTGAAACTCTCTGGGTGGAGGCAACTTACTAAAATGTCACAACAATCACTTAAAAATATCCATGCCTTCATACTTATAGTTAATTTGTAAAAAGGGAGATAAAAACGTTTGTATACAGTAACAGCCTACCGTAACTTGAAAAAAAAACCGTAATACGCAGATACAATTATCACTTATACTTTTTACGGCCTGTTTAAATTTTCTTTTTTTCTTTTTTGAATACCCGTTCGCTTCTTTAAAGTATTCTCTATGTACTTCTATATGGAAAGTTTACACATTCTAAAATAAAATTTTCATTGTTTTTTTTTTTAATTTAGATGTATGCTTATATTAGCGTTTTCGTAAAAAAAAAGTTATCATCATCTGAAAGATAATAATTATTGATAACATATTCAATGAATCCCACACTTCAAAACGCAAAAGATAAAGAAATCAAACACATTACAATTTCGGATTTCAATATACGATATCGAAGGTACCCTGTTCATTTGTTTTTCGTTTTTTTTATTTTTCTACACTTGTTTATCCTCCTATGTGGATTCAGCGTTAAGTAATCAAACAAGGAACAAACGATGAAGGGGGGAGTGACGACGTCACCCCAAAATATATTTATACAACGAATATGAAAAAAGTTACAACCATATAACTTGCATTTCTTACTTATTAATCAGTGAAAATTTAATTTTGATTAGCTAATTACCTGATATTTGGTAGATTTTTAAATCAAAAACATCTATAAATTTGGCAGTCACTATATATATACACATTCACAAGCACATATGCATATAACATTCACACACACACACACACGCATATATACATATATACACATTAATATATATCTACACACACACACATATATATATATATATATGCATACATATATACACACACAGAGACACTCACAAACACATATAACTATATATATATATATATATATATATATATATATATATATATATATATATATATATGCGCATACGTACTAGCTGTAAACCCCGACGGTGCTGGGATTAAATGATTTTAAATATGTTTATTGGTTGCTTTAGTCGAGTATATATATATATATATATATATATATATATATATATATATATATATACATATATATATATATATATAGTAATTTATAAAATATATATGGCGATTAAGCTACACTAAATATTCGGCGTTTCATCCACTCTAGGACTCCTCATATATACTATTACCGTTTTATCTAATTTAGTTACACATGTTCTCTTACCGGATCGTATTCACGATCCAACAACGGTAACAGAAACATGTGTTACTAAAACAGATAAACCGGTAATAATATATATATATATATATATATATATATATATATATATATATATATATATATATATATAGTAATTTATAAAATATATATGGCGATTAAGCTACACTGAATATTCTGCGTTTCATCCAACTATAGGATTCGTCAGGCTTATGCGCGAATTCTGTCGTTGCTTCTTGTTTTTATATATGTAGAGGATTTCTAGTCGGCCAATCAGCTTTCTAGTATCCACCGCGCCCCTTCCTACCAGCCAATGGGCATGCATTTTATCAAACAAAGGATCTGTTTTAGAACTAGGTTAGTGGTTTTAGGTGCCCGCTCCCCTTTTTTTTTAATTTAATTTTTGTTTATTTATACATATAAATGTACCTATGTGCACACAGCAATGCACATACATACATATATACATATATATATACATATATATACATATATGTATGTGATCGTTTATGTATATTCATGTTTATTTAATTTATTTATGTGTTTTTTTCTATTGTTATTGTTAGTTTTAAAGCTATTTTGTATCGCTATCCTAGAGTAAGTTTTATTTTGTGAACACAGTTGTTTGCTATTTCCCGCCTACAGTTTAATAGATTTTGAGGTTCTTTAAAGTACAGGATAGAAAATTTTTCATGGAGGCATAATTTACATGGGTCGTCTAAATGTCTGCATGTGGTAGCTTGTCTCATTATTTTCCATTCGACTACCGGCGAATGTCCGCTTTCTTTGAGTTCCCAGTATTTATTCGCTAGTGTTGTTTTTATACGGTGTTTTTTTATTTTTGAATGTGCTTTTGTGGTCATAGTATCGGGTTTTGAAATCTAAGGAATCATGCCTATGTAATATTTCTTGTTATTCGGGTTTTCTTGCGCAAATATTGTTGCTTGATAAACTACGCTTTTTGTTAGACATTTATTTTGGACTGGGCAAAGTGTGCGGTGTCTACAATTGCATTTATATTGTTCGTTATTAGTATTTTTATTTATGGTGTGGTTGTTCTTGTCCTATGACCACAAAAGAACATTCAAAAATAAAAAAACACCGTATAAAAACAACACTAGCGAATAAATACTGGGAACTCAAAGAAAGCGGACATTCGCCGGTAGTCGAATGGAAAATAATGAGACAAGCTACCACATGCAGACATTTAGACGACCCATGTAAATTATGCCTCCATGAAAAATTTTCTATCCTGTACTTTAAAGAACCTCAAAATCTATTGAACTGTAGGCGGGAAATAGCAAACAACTGTGTTCACAAAATAAAACTTACTCTAGGATAGCGATACAAAATAGCTTTAAAACTAACAATAACAATAGAAAAAACAAATAAATAAATTAAATAAACATGAATATACATAAACGATCACATACATATATGTATATATATGTATATATATATATGTATATATGTATATGTATGTGCATTGCTGTGTGCACATAGGTATATTTATATGTATAAATAAAAAAAAATTAAATAAAAAAAAAAAGAGCGGGCACGTTAAACCACTAACTTAGTTCTAAAACAGATCCTTTGTTTGATAAAATGCATGCCCATTGGCTGGTAGGAAGGGGCGCGGTGGATACTAGAAAGCTGATTGGCCGACTAGAAATCCTCAACATATATAAAAACAAGAAGCGACGACAGAATTCGCGCATAAGCCTGACGAATCCTATAGTTGGATGAAACGCAGAATATTCAGTGTAGCTTAATCGCCATATATATTTTATAAATTACTAACTAGCTCTACCTACGTATTGAGCACTTTTGAAGTAAATACTTAAAGTTTACGCATAAATCTATACTTTCGTATATTAAATTTATGCGAATAAATTAAGTAGTTCTATATATATATATATATATATATATATATATATATATATATATATATATATATATAAATATATATTTGGTCTGCAATAATATTGCCCCCTTCTTCAGGTTTGTGCTAAATACGAGTTTTTGCTATATATATATATATATATATATATATATATATATATATATATATATATATATATATATATATATATATATATATATTATGGTGACATGAAGAGGAATAAATTAAACTAAAGAGAGGAAATAAATAATTTGATAATTATTCCAACGTCGACTTTTGCTGAATGAGTTCCATATTATCAATGAAAAATCCTTTTAATGGCTTCGCCATCTTCTCCACTCTTAGCGTAGTTGTTGACTTAAGGTGAAATTGAAGAGGTTAACTTAAAATGTTTACTCAGGTTTATTTGTCTAGATTGTAGATCATTGCCTGGTTATCATTAGTCACTGCTTAGGAAGTGCGCTACTTCATTCGACATTTTGATATGATCCTTGAAAACGCAATTATATTGAAGCGGTTAAGTTAAAAAGCAGCTACTAAATTGCATCGGTCGATTTTTTTTATGATTATACAAGTAATGACAGGGAAAATTAACTATATTATTAACCTGTAGTTTTAATTTTGAACATTGATTATTTAAAATATAATTTTGCAAATATTAATGGTTCTACTTTTTGCGAATTGTTATTCTTGTTTTGGAATTATTTTGCAAATTATAACATTTTTTCTGATTTTACCGAATTGCTATGCAAATACTTAAAATATTTCTCATTTTACTGAATTTTTTTACTGATTTTTTATGCAAATACTAATACGTTTTCTGATGTTTGCCAATTGTTATTCCAATAATAACACGCTCTCAGTTTTCCGCTTGTTATAATTCAAAGACTAACATCTCTTCTGATTTTATCGAATCTGTATGCAATTACTAAAATGTTTTCTGATTTTTGCGGATTAGTATGCAAATACGAAAATATTTTCTGATTTTAAGAATTAATACGCAAATATGAAAATACTTTTCTTATTTTTGCGGGTTTTTATGCAAATACTAATATGATTTTTTTTTATTCCTATGGACTAAATTATATTCGAGTGCATTATTGAGCAAATATGTTTGATTATTTTTACGGATTTATTATTACTTTTTTCTAAAACATTCCAACTCTTGTAAAGATAAGTCTTTTTTGTTTGGTTTTAGCAGGACATTTCATATTCGAGCTGATATTCTGTGAATTACGACAGACTTAGATTTTGTAAAAACAATTAATATAATCAAACCTAATATACTAAAAGTTGATGTAGAATATATTTCAAATAAACCATCATCATAATAGCGTGATATCGACCATTTTCGAAAGATTGTCTTTTATACAAGTTGTAATTTACACGGCGCAGTGATCCAAAAACGCAAGAAAAATAATATTTGCAAAATATAATAATAATAATAATAATAATAATAATAATAATAATAATAATAATAATAATAAAAATAATAATAAAACATACGAAAAGTCAGACAAAAAATAAATGTGTCCAATTATTCTTCTATTTTTTATAAAACAAAGTAACTGCTTTACCAAAAACAAAATAAGGAATAAAAATGACCAAAATAACGTTTTTCTTGAAAAGACAAATATAAAACTTTAAAATACACGTTTTCTTTAAAACTTGTCGAGAAAAAAAAAACTTTGAAAATAAACAAAAGTTTTTTCTAACAGTCTCTCTTTTAAAAAAGATTAATAAACAGGCTTTCTGACAAGTTTTCTTGAAAATATATAAACAATTATTTTCAGTTTCTTTCTTTACTTACAAGAAAAATAAATGTTTCTTTCTTACACTTACGGAAGTTTCATATTATATTTTAATTTGTTTTATTTCCATGTTTTGTACCATTTTAATTCGTATTAGATAAATGTTTGTTACCTAATTTCGTAGCGTTTGAAAAATTGAGGAAGAACGTTGGACATTTTCCGGTAATTTTCCTTAGCTGTCGAGGGATATCGAGCCAACGTCGTAAAAATCGCGGTCATAAAATGCATGAGTACGGTAACTCAAGCTTACTCGAGCACCTTGAAAAAAAAATGGCGATACGGCGGATATAAAGTAGCAATGTCTCTATTTTGAGAAAAAGGCCACATGGACCAAAATCATTTTTCATTTCATTTTAGAGTCAGGTTACACCTCAGCATAAACAATAAATAATATTACTACATATTAATTTATTTATTGCGGACTATTATCTCATCTTTCTTAGTTGTTGTTTCACGACGTTGAGACCAACTATTCCTCTGGCCTTCGTAGTTGGCGTCTCACCAAGTTTTTAGCCAATTAAGCTTCTGGCCGGCTTTGGGTAGGATTGAAACCGATATCTTCAGACAATGCTCATCTGGAACCATAGAGATTCAACGTCTCTATCAACTGCGCCACGTGGTGAGATGACAACAACTGCGGATGGCAGTGATTGCTGAGAATGCAGTTAGGAGATTCGGAAATAATTTAGAAATAATACCCATCTCAAAATGAATTCCAATTAAAATAATATAGCATTACTACATATTAAAACAATCTCATACAAATAGCTCTTTGCAATAAAATGGCAATAGGGACAACACTACCCCAAAAGGAGGAAGTTGTGCATGGGGGAATCGTATCGTAGAGTACAGTACAGCTAATACACTACCCTTTCTCCAATATGTAGATGTAATGCCAGGCTTGATATTGCCATGAGCACAGAAGAGGTACTACATTATTCACCTACACGGATTAAAGCCTTGAATGGTTATCCCATAACAACAGAAAAGGCTTTAAATTATTCCCAGTGAATTTAGAAATGACTTGTAATATATTTTTATGAAATCACGTATTACACCGAATTGATTATTAAAGCATAGTTAGTAGCAGCGTTTCGATTTATGATGTGGGATAATAGTATCGATTCGGTTTCAGACACAGATAATACACTTCTTTAGTACTAAATGTATGTATGCATGCATCTATCTATCTATTTATTTATCTATCTATCTATATCTATATATATGTATGTCTACATATATCTATATATATATGTCTCTATATATACATATATCTATATATATATATACATCCTCCACACACACAAACACATATATATATACATGTATATATATATATATATATATATATATATATATATATGAACAAATGATTAATAAAACATGTTAAAAAGACATCTTGAAAAAGAGTTAAAAACATATCTAATTTTAAAAAAGGAAGCACAAGATAAGTGGATAGTCCTTAATCCGCGGAGTTTCGAAGAAATACTCTCCTTCTCATCAGAGGGCAGGAATTAGCAAAATGCAGAATCGGATATTGCATATAAAAGTATTTAATGAAACTACAAGTAAGTCACATATCTTAGTTGGTTAAAAAAAAAAGGGTGAGGTAAGGGGAATAGGAGGTAAAAGAAAAATGATAAAAAAGATTTCACATGAATGGATAGTCCGGTGAAGGGTATATATATATATATATATATATATATATATATATATATATATATATATATATATATATATATATATATATATATATATATATATAAGGGGGAAGATATAAGAATTTAAGAATTTAAGATTAAATGTATTATTCGACAGAATGCCCCAAAAACAATTTTCAAAGTAATTATTGTGTATTAATTATAATTTAAATTCAGTTTGAAATTCTTGTATTTTCCCCTATAATAAGGTTTATAGTCTATTATGTCTGCATTGAGCGATTTTTTTTAGGTCGGGATTAATCTATAAATACATAAATATCAATATTTATAATATATTGAAGTTTACCTCTGATTATATCGGGTAAATATATCTTTTTCACTACACCAGTTGCGTTTATATATATATATATATATATATATATATATATATATATATATATATACATATATATGTATATACATATGTATATATATATATAGAGAGAGAGATGTATATATCTATGTATATATATGTATATATATATATGTATGTATATATCTATGTATACATATGTATGTATATATCTATGTATATATATGTATGCATGTATATATATATATGTGTGTGTATATATATTTATGTATATATGTATGTATATATGTATATGTATATAGAGCGAATGAACTCTTTTTCTGGATCAACGGCCAACTAGCACCATGTATATTTGTGTGTGTATATGTGTATTGGGGTAGAGAGGGCTCCCGTAAGCCGTGGTGAAGGCAACCTTTCTCTGATTTAAAAAAAAACATAAAGCGGAAGACCAGTATCCGCATTAAGCTGGTCTGCAGTTTAATTTGTTGCTGGCTATCTTGCTCTTGCTTGTTTATGGATCTCAACATTTTGAACCGAGAAAGAGACTTAGCTGTCGTACAAAGCTAAGACTCTCTAACATCATATTTGTATAGATACTCCCTCAGACATTTGAGCTCATGGATTTTAAATGCCTGAGGGAGTGGCACTCGTCTGACAAGACGTTGCAATCATCATTATATATGTATATATATATGTATGCATATATACATAACTATATATATATATATATATATACTTTTATATGAAAAGAGTTGTGTGTGTTTGTGCGTTAATTCATTTCCTGCGAACGAGAAATATGAAATTTTACACAAAGGAACTTTATGTATCTGAAATTGTTTTAGCTACGTTTTGTGTCGAAATGTGTGCGATACGTACCGCTAATAGATAATCGAACCTAATACGCTAATCGAAAGAACAACGTTTACACCTTATACAAACTAACTTCCCAAGTGCGTTTGAGAAGTTTTATTATCACAAAAGCAAAATTCCTAGCATATAACATCAACAGTATTTCCTTTAATATGATAAGTGCGCAATAGAAATGAA
>NC_136492.1:86614984-86634984 GCF_053919585.1 Euprymna scolopes | reverse complement strand
TCTAATGTTCACTTCATTTAAAACAAAATAACTTCAAATAGGGGAGGCAAAAAGAAAATCCCCACAATGGAAAATTGTTATTTAAATGTAACTTTAGGACATTAATGCAACACAAATACAACAGGAACACAATGAACTAGTTAATATTTAGTAGCCCTTCTGCAATTTGAGAGCACGCAATCTCTTGGGAATTCCTTGAATTAGACTGCAGCCTACTCCGGGGAAAAGACATCCAACTTTTCTGTAATTTTTGTCTAAAGTTCTTCCAAATTTGAAATTTTGCCATTACGTAGCTGTTGCTTGATGTAATGCCATAAGTTTTCGAGAGGATTGAAGTCTAAAGATTGTGCAGGCCAATCCAAACCCGGAATATCATGCTCTTCCAGGAACATCTTGATATTTCCAGCTGTGTGAATTGAAGCACTACCCTTAATGATGATGTGATTATCATCCAAATTCCGACCAAAGTAGGGTAGAAAATGCTCACATAACATATTAATGTACTTGGCCGAATTAATTACACCTTGCAAGCGAACTATAGGACCTTGATCATTGGTACTGATTATGCCCCACACCAAAACTGAACCTCCACCACCTTATTAATTTTATTTTTATTTCGGACTACTAGTCTCATCTTTATTAGTTGTTGTTTTTCATCTTTTATTGGTTTGTTTATTCAAAACGTTTCGGCCCGTGGCGCAGTTGATAGAGACGTTGAATCTCTACAGTTCCAGATGAACATTGTCTAAAGATAGCGGTTTCAATCCCACCCAAAGCGTACCAGAGGTTAATTGGCCAAAATGTGGTGAGACGACAACAACTACGGATGGCAGTGATGGCTGAGAATGCAGTTAGGAGATTCGAAGTTCCTATCCGTCGTGGTTACCACCTGACGAAGGGCAGAGGAATTAGTTGGCCGAAACGTTTTGAATAAACAAACCAATAAAAGATGAAAAACAACAACTAATAAAGATGAGAATAATAGTCCGAAATAAAAATAAAATTAATATATATAATGCTCATCTCAAAAAATGAATTCCAATTAAGGAATAATATATACTCCACCACCTTGCAGCGTTAAAGATGTGCACCTAGGATTAAATTCTTCGTCTTTCCTCCAACGAACGTAGTGCCTACCGTCACTGCCTAGCCTATTGAAATTGATTCCGCTGCTAAAAAGCACTTTTGACCAATATGAAGAGTCATGATCTTCATTGCATGTGACGAAGTGCAGACGGCGCTCTCTGTTCTTTACAGAAATCATTGGCTTGCGTCTTGCAAGATATCCTCGCAAATTAAAGACCTTTAATTTGTTCTTGACAGAAGAAATAGAGCACTTTTCAATAAGATTGCACCGTTGTCAGATTTGGGGAGACGTTTCAAATCTGTTTCTTAGGCTGTGGATCTTGATTGCACTGTCTTCCCTATTAGTAGTAACTCTAGTACGACCAGATCTTGGTGCATCAAGAACACTGCCGGTTTTTTGGTGATTTGCACAGTCTTCCGTACCGTTTTGGCATAATATTTAAATCTGCAGCCGATTACTTCATTGGATTAACCAGAAAGGTTGAGATTACTGAGCCCATGACGATCACTAAGAGAAAGTCGACTAAATGTTACATTGTAAAAACTGAAACAACAACAATTACGATAAGAGATGCCTTGTTGCCTGTTTGTGGATATTTTAAACTGATTTAGCAGGCGTAATTTAATCTGGTTTAAATCGAATTTTTTCTGCGGATTTTCTTTTTGCCTTCTCAATTTTAAGTTATTTTTTTTTAATTGATGTGAGCACTAGAATATTTCCATTAAAAGTAAAATATGAAAAAAGTCAAATTATAGAGGAGTAAAGTATAAAAAGTCAAATTATTGAGGAGTAAAGGCGAATAAAATGAGGTATAGGTTGTTTAACCAGTTACATTGAATTTAGTATAAATTGGCAGTTCTTCAAGAAATTAAAAGTGCGGGCATTCTTTTTGCCGGCACGGTATATATATATATATATATATATATATATATATATATATATATATATATATATATATATATATATATATATATATTTATATATCTGTGTGTGTAAATATATAGATATGTAATAGTATATGTACATATTTTTGCATATATATGTATATGTGTGTAGATATGTGTATATATATATGTATATATATAAATATATATACATATATATGTGTTTGTGTGTGTGTGTGTTTGTGTGTGTGTGTTTACATGTCTGCCCGACACTTTCGACAGAAGCGATGGATTTTCTGAAGATTAGTATTGTTTTAAAGTTCGACCTTTCAGACGACAAATATCGAAGACTTGGCTAAAAATATTAATATCTTCACCTTAAACTAGGCACTTTTCTACAGGGGGGTCGCTTTTTTTGCTGATATTTTTTAAAGTCATCCTCTCCTTTCGATTGTCACGCCTAAATTTAAAATATGTCGCTTCCAGTTAGACTGTGGTCGTTACAGCATGGACGTCAGGTTCTTTCCCGTTCTTTTCCTCCTTTGCTGTACGGGTCCTCGCCTGCCTTCCTACTACCACTTTTTTATTTTATTTTATTTTCTCAACATACACATCAAAACACCCGAGCAACGCCGGGCTGAAATACTAGTACCTTATATATGAATTTTCATGTCTTTAGACGAAAAACTAGGAGGAGTTTGGTAGGCAAAATTTGTTAAACAAATATATATTCGTATACGTAAATACATATGGAAACAATTTTTTGTTTACGATAAACTTTTTAGGCCAATGTTATGCAAGTATAAATCATATAGAATATCTGCATGAATATAATTACACGTAATAATTAACTCTATATGACTATCCTATAAGAAAACCGAAAAAAAAACTAATACGGAATTAATTAAATGAATGTTTAAAAGAATATGCAAATTAGCTAGATCTTTTGCTAGTGAATGCAATTCCACCCATATATAAAAAATTGTATTCGCTTTTTAAATAAGTAGAAAAGATGGGTTTTAATATGAATATCAATGCACACAAAAGAAAAACGAATTCATAGGAGTATAGATAGATATATAGATAGATTAAAAAATATACGAACACGTAAATATGTATGGAAACAATTTTGTGTTTACTATAAACTTTTTACGCAAATATTATGCAAGTATAAATCAAGTAGCATTTCAACCCGATATAATTGCACGTAATAGTTAACTAAAGATGATCATCTCATAAGAAAACCGAAAAAAACTAATAGGAAATTATTAAAATCAATGTTTAAAAGAATATACAAATTAGCTAGATATTTTGATATTGAATGCAATCCATATATAAGAAAATTGCATTTTCTTTTTAAATAAATAGAAAAGATGGGTTTTAATATGAATATTAATACGCACAAAAGGAAAAACGAATTTATACGAGGGGCGTGCAATAATAATGGTCCTGAACCACTTCCAATTGCCTGATTTAGCTGAAATTTTGCATGTGAAATTATTTATATCTGTGTGGGTTATGTGGCAAATTACAGCTCTGAACTAATTGTGGTGTCTTCTTTACGGGTGTTTAAACTGAGTCAGGTGTGAAATGGAGCCTGTTGAATGTCGACCAGTAATCCGGTTTTTGTATTCGAATGACGCACACCGCAGGAAACTTTTGATGAAATGAAAAAAAAAACTCATAGTGATAATGCCTCATCATATGACCTTGTAAAACGCTGGCATAGTGAATTCAAACATGGCCGGACGTCTGTGGAAACAGATCCCAGACGTGGTCGCCCCCCTTCTGTCATTGATGCGGCATCTGTCCATCAAGTTGAGACTGTTATTTTGCAACATCGGCGCATTAATATTCGCCAAATAGCCCAAGATATTAATATTAGTACAAGGTCTGTGGAAACTATCATTCAGGACCATTTGCATATGCATAAGGTGTCTGCCAGATGGATTCCCATGTTGCTCACACTATTCCAGAAACGAGAAATTTCGAATGATCGAGTATGAATTAGAAGATGTGCCAAGAAGATGAATCAATGTTTTTCAAACGACTGATTAGACAGGATGAAACCTGGGTCCATCACTATGATCCAGAGACCAAGCCCAGTCAATGCAGTGGAAACACTTAGACTGGCCACCTCCAAATTAGTCAAGGGTGAAGCCCTCCGCTGGCAAGGTCATGCTCACAGTCTTCTGGGACCAAGATGGAGTAGTGATGACAAATTTCCTGGCAAAAGGTACCACAATTACAGAAGCTTATTAGGCTCCACTTTTGAGGAAATTGCGGGAAGCTATCAAAATCAAGATGCGGGGAAAGATCAGCAAAGGTACCCTCCTCCTGCAGGACAACGCTCCGGTCCACAACTCGCATGTCGCCAGATCAGAAACACGGGCGTGGGGTTATGAAATCCTCCCCATCCTCCCTACTCTCCTGACTTTGCACCTTCTTACTTTCACCTCTTCTACGATATGAAGTTGTTTTTGAAAGGAAACCGTTTCCCAGATGATGAATCCTTGATTTCTGAAGTCACATCGTGGTCTCCAGAGCTGCAACAAACGATAGGAGAAATGCATAACTCTGGGCGGTTCCTATCTAGAAAAAGAATAATAACTGTGCAAAGTTTAATTGCTCTACTGCTATGTGAAGTGGGTCAGGGGAATTACTTATTGCACACCCCTCGTAGGAGTATAGATAGATTTTAAACAATGTAAACTCGTTAATAATTTAATAAGAAGTGTATATATGTATGAATATATATGTGTGTGTGTGTCTGTGTATATACATGTGTATATCTATCTATCTATCTATCTATATATATATATATATATATATATATATATATATATATATATATATATATATATATGAAGTGAACGTGCCTGTGTGTGTGTGTGCGTGTGAATATTTCGCTACGCAATATCTCTGTCAATTTTAAGTCTACAGACTAAAAATTTATTATACAGGGCAATGAGATGTGGGAACATCGATGTGATTGGATTTGACCAGAAATTTGGCTGTTAAGGGTCAAGTTTAACGATTTGACCTTTGAGAACTCTACCAAACTCCTGCCACAATTTTGAATCTAAACACTTGAAATTTTAGATATAGGTTCCCTGGACATTGATCTAACTTAATAACTTGATTTAACCCCCAAACAATAAAGGTTAAGGGGTCATAATTGGCATCAAATCAAAATAAAAATGACGTTTTTTTGGGGGGGAGAGTTGTTGTTTTTTTTTTTTTTTGCTCAGCATACACCTCCAAACACCAAGGCAACGCCGGACACACGTGCTAGTATATCTATAAAAGTGAACGTGCCTATGTGTACGACGGTCTGTGGACATTTCCATACGCAATAACTCTGTCAATTTTAAGTCTACAGACTTGAAATTTGATATACAGTGTACTGAGATTTGGGGAAAATCTTTGTGATCAGTTTTCGGCTAGGGATTTGGCGTTTAACTGGTCAAAGTTCAACGATTTGACTTTTGAGAACTCTACGGAACTCCTCCGACATTTTTGAGTCTAAACACTTGAGATTTTATATATAGGTTCCTAGGACATGGATCTGAATAACTTGATTTGAGTCCAGAACAATTAATGTTAACTGGTCATAATAGGGACCAAATTTAAAAAAATTGACCGCTTTTTTTCTTTTTTTTGCTCAACATACACCTACAAACACCTGGGCAACGTCGGGCTGAAATACTTGGCTATGTATAAAAGTGAACGTGTGTGTGTGTGTGTGTGTCTGTCTGTCTGTCTGTGTGTCTGTGTACATTTCCCTACGCAATAAGTTTAAGTCTACAGGGTATTGAGATTTGGCAAAATCTTTGTAATCCTCTTCAACCAGAAATGTGTCTGTTAAGGGGTCAAAGTTCAACGATTTGACCTTTGATAATTCTACCAAATTCCTCCGCCAATTTTCATTATAAACATTCAAACTTCTAGATATAGGTTCCTTGGACATTATCTAACTTAATAACGTGATTTGAGCTCAACACAATAAATGTTAAGTGGTCATAATAGGAGCAAAGTTTTTAAAAAATTGACCGCTTCGGTCTCTACCAAATTACTCAGACAAGTTCTGGTTTAAACATTTGAAAATTTACACAAAGTGTATTCAGAGATAAGGCAACCTTTTGAATCGTTGTGGGTCGAAAATTTTAGTTACAAATATATAAATGTATGCATGTATGTATATTTGCATGTCTGCCTAAAACCTTCGACAGAACCGACGGATTTTTACAAGATCAGTATCGTTTTTAAGTTGGACATTTTAGACGATATATATAAAAAATTGGCTAAAAACATTAATATCACCACCTTTAACTGGGCACTTTTCTACAGGGATTTCGCTTTTTCCTCCGATATTTTCGAAAGTCATCCTCTCTTTTCAATTGGCCAGCCTTAATTAAAACCTATGTCACTTCCGGTTTGGCGGTGGTTGTCACAGCAAAGACGCCATCATTTTCCCTTTCTTGTCTTCCTTTGTGTTACGTGTTCGAGCCTGCCTTTTACTACCACTTTTTTTGCTCAACATATACCTCAAAACACCCGGGCAACTCCGGGCATCCATGCTAGTTTGTTTAGAAAAATAACTTTTTGACGTAATCACGTCTATATCAGGATAGACATAATTTTTTAAAACTTTTTAAGAATAACAAAACTTGGTCTCATTAACGGTTATTTTAAATGCTTAGACTTGGAGACACGCTTGGTCGCACGCAGCAGAATATATACAAATATGGTTTCTCCCTGATAAAAGCATTAGTAAAGTGCAAATTCCAAATGTGATACCGTTGATAACGCCCGACATGGCTTGTTTTTCTTAGTGGCATTACACCAGGAAGAATAAAAAATATTAAAATACTGTGTCTATCCCGATGAAGACCTGATCATGTCGAAAATCTCGATTTATACACAAATAACGTTTTTTTTTTTTCATTAAGAAAAAGTGAGTTTAATTGGCTAACATTTTGTAATTGCAGTTATACAATGATCTTTGTTCAATTTCTAAGCATGTGTCTTCTAATTTATATTAATTATGTTTGATGTTTGGTTATACAAAACGAAACATCAAGTTTAGGATCATAACAGAATTTATGCAAATTATTTTCCATTTTTGATTTGGAAATCTTGTGAGTGCCTGCGATTATTTTTCTCTTTTTTTTTTCTGTGGTGTGAACTTGACCACTGGCAATCATCTTTAACCCGCCAACGCGAAGTGCATTTCTCACCCCAACTTGCCTTTATAGCATCGTGCATTTCATGTACCACCGATCCTTACAGCCTTTTCCCCCTACATCTCTCTTATTAGTGCAATTTTCTATAGTAAACCAAAGCTTTGTTAGATCTTCCATTTCTAGGCATGAAATTCACGCAAACGAATGCAAAAAAAAAAAAATCACTGATCGGATGAGTATTATTAGGGCTATGAAAAACAGCATATTCTTATGATTGTGTTAATTCTCGAGGATGTATCCGACACAGTTAGACACAGTTGATCTACCGAGAACAAGACCACTCTATATAAAAGCATAAACGATATCAACGGATACACAATCAAAATCCAAAACAATGAAAAGAATATGCTGTTGTCATAGCCCTTATTATTATACATTGATGTGAATGTACTCTTTCAACCATGTATAAGATTTGCCAAACGGATATATTAAATGTTTTACACCCGCTAATAATGGGTACGCATTATAACACGTTCGATTAACCTGAGTATTTAATACCATATTAATAGTTAAATAGCGTTACATCTGTTGCTATTCTTGCGTTACATACGAATCCTTATTAATCTCTTACTTTCCATTGAACATATACCATAATATTTAGTTCACAGAATTTTAAACATACAAGAAAAAAATTACCATACAAGATTTCAACCGGATCGTTTCCGTAGTTTCCAAGAAAAATAGAACTTTAATCCGAATCCTCAATGATATCTATAATTCTTAACTATCCATCCAGCGGGTACCATAATACTCAATTCCCTGTACCATATGATACGAAAGGTTCATACAAATTTAGCCAGAACGGCCTAGTAGTTTGCGAGAATAAATATGACTTAAAACACTAATCCATAACAATCCATAACTGTGCATTGCACTGATACCTTAATACTTAATCCGCTCCACCTTAATATTACAAAGGTTTACATAAAATTTAAATCAGATTGACTCAATAGTTTTTTTTATGAAAAAGTGGACAGGACAAACCGGCAAATAAACAAAGAAACAGACGGGCAGCCAGAGTAAGAGAATTATATATTCTAGATAGTAAATATATCTATTTATTTCTCTCTCTCTCTCTCTCTCTCTATCTATCTATCTATCTATATATCTATCTCTCTATCTCTCTTTCTCTCTTTATGTATATTTATGCACAGGTAATTAGCTGTGGACATCATGCCTTGCTATGAGGTTATAACTTATAAATAGCAATGAATACAGATATTCTGAATGTACGTACATTTTTAATATCTTAACTCTTAGGAAGTAATGATTTATCCTCCATTCATAAAAAGTTTCGCGCTGGTTCTCTCGCCCATACACTTTTTTGTTAAGCGCGCTTTAACGTCTCCATACTTTCCAACTCGCCTTTCTCTCTCTCTCTCTCTCTCTCTCTCTCTCTCTCTCTCTCTCTCTCTACAACCAATAACAAATAATCTAGTTTACAAATTAAACAGATTGATAAACAAAGAACAGCTAACGACAAAAAATACAAATAATTCAGTTTCCTGTAGTTTCGGGCGCAACGGGATGGCCCCCTAATTAGTGCACCCCCCTGCTGGCCAAATCCTTCTCTAGCGCCACAGTGATTTTGAAGGTTGGCGCCTCGTAAATAGTACTTTCACACACGCACACGAACGCATGCGCGATAGCTACGGAACTCTTCCACCCACGCACACGTATAAACAATTTACACATTCAGATGTTTTCGTTCTTTATCTTTCTATTTTTTTTATTTTTACATACGAGAATATATGTTGCGTTGGTAACACAATCTATTTATTATATATCTGTTATTATACATCTCTATCAAATCAAATCAACTCAAATCGATTTGGAGCAAAGGTACGTGCAGTTTTAGGCACGTAATTAACTTCTAAAAATCGAGTATAGTTAAAGTAGATTTTAAATAAAACCGCTCTGTGCACGAGGTCGTAATGTAGGCTTTATTTAAATTTACTTCATTATATTTATAGACGAAAAGAGATACTCCCTCTACGTAAAATAAAAATCAAATCGCTCTGATTATAGTGCAAACTGAGCAATCTGTATAAGACAATACGTATCTAAAATTTCATTTTTTTAAGTAATTTAAAAAACGTGTTGGCGGCAATACTGTGCTTTAACCTCTAATTCAGAATCGAATATATTTCGGTAAAGATGAATACGTGTGATGCTAAACATCCGCTCTGGGATTGGATTTTCTACGCTATTACATGGATATTCGATATATATATATATATATATATATATATATATATATATATATATATATACAAATATATGTATATATATATAATATCTATTTAATGGGCATATATATATATATATATATATATATATATATATATATATATATATATATATATATATGCCCACACCTGCTAAGTCATTATGCATTTAGTATATATAATAAGTATCTAATTAATATATATATATATATATATATATATATATATATATATATATGTATGTATATGCCCATTAAATAGATATTATATATATATATGTATATATATTAAATGTGTATATATATATATATATATATATATATATATATATATATACATATATATTTTAAATGGATATGTGCAATCTTTTTAGCAGAATGTGCGCAATCTCCAACTACACGCCTCACTAATCGACATTGTAAAATGCCAGTCGCAAGTAAAGTGTATGTAAAAGGCAGGTGCAAACAAAGGCCGAGGTGAGCAGAGAGAACATACGGCGCCTAGAATATTCAAATAGTCAACCATCTGATACTTACCGGGCTCAACGCTGCAAAACTTCGGTAATATAACGGGAAATGATGTGTACACCGAGATTAGGCCGTACATAGTAGAAGGTAATACTACCAAAATATTAATACACCAATTTGACCCAATTACTATATGGGCATTTTTGAAGATCGAAATATTTAGTGTTATTAAATAACAATTATATATATATATATATATATATAAAGATAAAGAAATTGTGTATATATATATATATATATAAAGATAAAGAAATTGTGTGTGTATATATATATATATATATATATATATATAATTACATATATATGTATTAAATAAATGTTACATACACAGTGTCCATGAAGATCGTGTGCACTTTAGAAAATGTATAAGTTTATTTATATTTACGATAGAAATACTCTGTAAAAAAATGTTATAATGTTTCATTTATCTAGTTTTAAGTCTAGTAATTGAATAATTTTTCACCATAAAATTCGTAACAAATTTCAGATAGGTAAAAAATAAGTAAAAAAACTATTTTCTTTTGTTTTTCAGAATCAATTTGATCTCATGGCTTCAAATGAGAAAAAAGTAAACTGTGTCCTTTGGTTGGCTGAATTGAAATCTACTATTGCTGTAAAAAGAAAGTTTAGAATTTAATACAAGAAAAAAAGCGCCTCATGTCTTATTAAATGGATGAAAAAATTTAAAGAGACAGGGTCTGCCCATGATAAACCATGGCCTGGAAGGCCATGTGTCAGTGACAAAATTGTTACTTCCATAAAAGAATCCTTTACTGCAACTCCAAGAAAGTCTGTAAGACGAGCATCATTGGAGCTCGGACTGCCAAAGTCTACTCTGCATAAGATTCTGTGAGCCAAACTTCATATGAAAGCTTACAAAATTCAATTACACAAACAGTTGTTAGAAGAGGATTATTATGCACGGCTTACTTTCAGTCACCAGTTCAATGAAAAACTTTGCAATGATGATGCATTTGTGTGTAATTTACTGTTTTCTGATGAAGCAACATTTCACATTAGTGGCAAGGTCAACAGGCATAATTGCTGAATTTGGGCAACTGAACCCCCAAATGAAACTGTTGAACATGAAAGAGGTTCTCTTAAAGTTAATATGTGGTGCGTTTTGGGAATAAATCGAATGATAGGGCCATATTTTTTTAATATCATTTTATTAACAGTGACAGCTACTTAGATATGTTGCAGAATTACTTTATTCTGCAACTTGAACAATTAAACTTGAAAGATGATACAGTGTTTCAACAAGATGGAGCTTCTTGGCACTTTGCTCGGCGTGTAAGAGAGTTTCTAAATCAGGAATTTCCGAACAGATGGATCGGAAGGGGTGGACCATTTCATTGGCATTCACGTTCGCCAGATTTGGCTCCATTAGATTGTTTTTCACTGGGACATGTGAAAACAATTGTGCATGTAATCAAACTTAGTTCATTAGAAGATTTTAAAGCTAGAATAACTAATGTGATTTCAGGCATTACTATAAATCATTTGGCAAATGTTGTTCGTGAACTGCAAAATCGTATTACCCTTTGTATTGCTAATGATGGAGGCCATGTAAAAAGTTAAATACAATTTTAATAAAAGGTTACAAATATAGATTTACTTCTTTCAAATCCATTTTTCAGATTATTTCTATATGAAATACAAATAAAGTTATGCATTTTTTAAAGTGCATACTGACTTTATGGACACCCTGTATATATATTACATACTAGCATGGGTGCCCGGCGTTGCCCGGGTGTTTGGAGGTGTATGCTGAGCAAAAAAAAAGGGGGTTATTTTTTAAACTTTGACCCCTATTATGACCCCTGAAAATTTATTGTTTTGGGCTCAAATCAAGTTATTAAGTTAGATCCATGTCCACGGAAGCTATATCTAAAATTTAAAGTGTGTAGACCCAAAATTGTCGGAGAAGTTTGGTAGAGTTCTCAAAGCTCAAATCGTTGAACTTTGACCCCTTAATCGCCAAATTTCTGGCTAAAAACCGATCACATAGATTTTTCCAAATCTCAGTACCCTGTATATCAAATTTCGAGTCTGTAGACTAAAAATTGACAGAGTTATTTCGTAGGGAAATGTACACATACACACACACACACTTTCACTTTTATAGATATATAGATTTAAAATTTGAGTCTGACAGAATGACAAAATTATATTGCAAACCGATATATTAAACAAACGAACTTCAAAGAGACAAATGAACACATAAGTAAAAACAACTTGTATTAGAAAACATTTATTATTCCACGTCTTTTTTTACAGACCTGACGACTGAGGTTCGCTCTTAATAAAAATTGTTTTTTATAGTCTTAATTTTGACTTCCTTTTTCATAAAAAACTAAAAAAAAAATCAAGAAAGAAAAGAAATTTAATTTTATTTTTTCATTAATTTCTTTCTGTGCAAAGCAATTCTTTCAAACTTACTCTGTTTCCAAAATGTTTTTATTTTATTCCCCTCCCCCTTCATTCATTTTCCTCCGCATCCTGGCAAGATTACTGTACACATAGATTCGAAAAAATAGTCAAAAACAAATATATAAATAAATGTTATCAAAGGCAAGATAAGTTACTTTTCTACCTAACTGGATATCTTTTTTGTGTTTTTATTCAATGTAATATATTTATTCAGCTCGAAAAACATACATTGTTTACCGATGTGTTGGAAAATTCAAGATGGCGTCTCACACCCTCTTTAACACCGTAAGTTTGGGAAAAGGTGTTATAAATAAAAAACTATACAAAATACTATTAAAAAACCCGCCGAATATATGTCAACCTATGTCACGGTAACATATATTGAGCGAGTTTTTAACAGTATTTTAACAGGGCACATCGTAAAAACTGACCCATTAATTTTCCTGAAGTAAAAACTATATAGTTTTTAAACTTTTAAAACTGTACATTATAAAAAGAAAACTGTTCGAGTGATTTTTTTTTTACATGGGTGTCACCACTTATCAAGGCCCAGAGGCCACTCAAGGATAAGGGTTAATAGGTATACATTAGTCATTGTGATTTTAGCATAGTAAACAGTGGGAATTTTGTAACTTGGATTACTTGAAAAAGAAAACTGTTCGAATGATTGAAAATGAAAACAAAATAACAATGTAAATATATTGATAAGAAAAAAACAAAAACAAACGAAGTTTCCGTTTCAGGAACCCGAGTTTAATTTTATGTTGTAATCATTCAACTCGTTAGCGGTTTTATTCAGCGATTAGGGATAACCATACGACATATCTAATTACCAAAGCGATTTTTTTTTAATTTTTTTTTTTATTAAAACTAAACCTGTTTAGTTTTAATGAACCAATTTTTTTAAAGCCAACACTTTAGTTATTTTGAGAGCGTGCAACTGCACCCGAAAGGTTGATTAGGAAACTCCAAATCCTTTTATGACTCGAAAAAAAAAAAAAAAAAAAGGGCTTTTTATCGGCTTAAATGATAAACTAATGTTAAATATTAGTATTTGCCATCGATTCTGAAATAAAATGAAATCCTGACATTGTGATCATTTTTGCAGGTGTTATGTGCCAAATATTGAAATAAGAATGTTTAAATTCAATTATTGTAATTTAAGTCTTTAATTTTAAAGTCGATTTTATTTATAAAATATCTTTTTAGAAATCAATCTCAAAAACAATCTGAACAATAAATCTCTTTTGTTATGGCTAAGTTTTTGTCAAGGGTAGAAATTATAATAGACAAGTATTCATCCATGATGACATTTTACCGATTTCCTGGTTTACAGGTATTCTTGCTAAATTTCTTCGAAAGAATTGACATAAACAATACTTCAACTAAATACGTATATTTTATGCAATAATGCCTTTTATTTCTTCTGACTTTTCCTAAACTAAACATAAAACATCGGGTAGGGTTAGTTTAACATTCTGTAAAAGTACCTTCCGTTTTTTTTTTGTTTGTTTTTTTTTGTACTTCTGCAGAGAAGGTAAAAAACCGATAAAAACTGGATATATTTTTCGTGTTTTTATTCAATTTAACATACAGTGTTTACCGATGTGTTGGAAAATTAAAGATGGCGTCTCAAAGGTGTTATAAATAAAAAAAAAACTATACAAAATACTATTAAAAACCCGCCGAATATATGTCAACCTATGTCACGGTAACATATATTGAGCGAGTTTTTAACAGTATTTTAACCGGTTTTTTATTTATTACACCTTTTTCCAAACTTACCGTGTTAAAGAGAGAATCGGCCGCCATCTTGAATTTTCCAATCGGTAAACACTGTATGCTTTTCGAGCTGAATAAACATGTTAAATTGAATAAAAACACGAAAAATTTGCCTTTGATAACATTTATTTGTTATATATTTGTTTTTTGGCAACTTATTCGAATCTATGTGTACAGTAATACAAACCCGAAATGAATTTAAGACCACGAGTGAAATGAGAAAAAGAAGTCAGCGGGTTTGGTTGCCATAACAACGTGACGGTAGTGAACGTGCGTGTGTGCGCGTATTTCGTGTAGTTTAGTTTCGTATAATAGTTTCGTATTTTTTTAATTTGTAAATAACAAGTTATTAAAAAATTAAACCCTTCCAAGATGGACAATAAATAAAGCCATAATATTTTATGGTAAAGGTAAGAGCGTAGAAACGATTGTTTTTTAGGAGATGTGATTATTGGATTAACCAATCAGAAATCGTCTGTGGCACACACACATCTCTGTTTTTATAGATATATAGAAGATAGATATAGATATAGATATAGATAGATAGAAGATAGAAGATAGATTAAATGTTAAATAGATTTTGTAAATAGTACAGTTGAAATGATTAGAATATTTCCAATATGTAATAAGGTCGAGGTAATTAGTTAAAGAGATTTAATATAATGTGATATGCAAATGAGCATAAGTCATTCGATATGGGGGTGGTTTGTAGAATAGTATATAAAGAAATTAGGCAAAGATTCTTATGTCTCCTATAACAGAAACATCCTAAAATGGGTTCTAATGTTTCTCTACCAGGAGAGATCTACCCTCTTACCTCCTTTATATTTCGTTGATGGTGGAGAGCTGTACACACAGACAGAAACACACGAACCCTATTACTTTATAAAATATATATGTAATATATCTCTATATATTGAATATATATATATATTAAATATATATATAATATATATTAAATATATATATTATATATATTAAATATATATAATATGTATTAAATATATACTATATATTAAATGTATAATATATCTATACATATTAATATATATTATATATAATGTATGTATATTAAATATAATATATATACATTAGATGTATTATATATATATTATGTCTATTAAATATTTTATATATATACATATTATATATCATATATATATATTATATATATAAAAGTTATATTTATATTATGCATAGAATATATATTATATATATATTTATCTTATATTAATGTTATATATATAATATATATTTAATATGATATAATATATATATATATTATATATATTCATGCTATATATGTATTATATATATATATTATCTATTTTATATATCATATATAAATATATATATATATATATATTATACCATATAAGTTATATATATATAATATATATTTGTATTACATATAGATTATATATATATTATGTATAGTTACCTTATATTTATTAGAACTATATTACGTATATATATAATATGTTATATATATATATTTATAGTATATATATTTAATATATTATGCATATTATATTATATATATATTAGATGGGAACAGTAGTTCGATTAATAATAATAAGAATAACCAATTCCCATCTACAACATTCAGAAACGTAAAAATAATCTCTATGATATGGTAATTAATTTATCGATTTTGCGACACGAAACAGATAGTGCAAAAATTGTAAATATCAACTGAATTAAAAAAAAAATACGTTATAAATTATACATTAATAATTATAAGATGGTCAACTTCATGGACTTGGGAATGTATTATTTTTGTTCATTTCCCATATATATATATACACACACACACACACACATATATATATATATATATTCATATATATGTATAAATATTTGCTTTATATAGATAGATATATATGTGTATATATATATATATATATATACATATATATTAATTATTTGATCTTTTCAGCTGTAAAAAATGTTAAAAATTTTTAATCGACCAAGATTAATTTTTTTAATTGTCGTACCAGGAAATAGGAGGGGCGTAGAACACCTAAAAATCCTATAATATATTTTATAAAACCTACTTTTAATACATAAGTTTATCTAATAATGAATAAATATCTAATATTTAAGGACAATGTAACTATTATCTGATTATTACTAGATTTTTAAAACATGGGTGTACTTACAGCTCGAAAAACGTCACCATATAGGAACGTTATATTAAAACGTCGATTATGTAAACACGATTTTTATCTCGCATTTTCATTATTTTGTATGCTCTAAAAAATATAAAGTTATTAGCAGTTTATTTGAAGCATCTTCTTTTAAATGTTAAAAATGTAAGGATAATAATATTAAATTAAATTACAGTCCCATCATGTTACCTCCGGGGGGTGGGGGCCTAAAAACTGTGGAACCTGTTGGAGGTATCTACAGATTTTGTATTTATAATTATAGTATATTGACCCTAATATATACTAATGATATAAAAAGTTGAAAAACCATGATTAGTACGCCACCACCGAGAATCGAAATCAAAACGTTTAGCCTACGATTTAATTTTTCCTTTGACGTTAATACCTGAGCTATAAAGACATGCTTGCTTAAAGACTAGAAATTAAAACATGAACCAATAGATATCACGTAACGCATGCACATCCGTAATGGCGTCGTTCGACTTTCACTTAGAAAATTCCATTTTTTTTATTTTAACACCTTTGCACCGATTTTCCCCGACTAAAATTCAAATATAAAGTTTCACATGTGGTTTCAAATATCCTGTCTATCACGCAAATATTACGCAACTATAAATCATGTAGAAGTTCTGCATAAATATAATTACATGTAATAGTTAACTAAATATGATCATTCCACGAAAAAATCGAAAATAACTAAAAGGGAATTAATTAATATGAATGTTAAAAAGAATATGTAAATTTGCTAGATCTTTGGCAGATTAATGCAATTCCACAACCCATATATAACAAATTGTATTTTATCATTAAAGAAATAAAAAAAGGGTTTTAATATGAATATCAATATACAATATGGATATCAATATACAAAAAATATATATATGTATATATATATATATATATATATATATATATATATATATATATATGCGTTTATACAATTATAAATCATTGTAATTTCACATAACGAACTAATCACCATCAAAATATTCTAACTGTCGGCAAAGCTGACAGTCAACTAGGCGGTCAAGATTTAATCATCGACTAGGGTAGACCTAATCTGTTACAGCTAAGCAGTCTCTCTGTTGATAAATAAAGCGAGTTATCGTAATAATATCGATTCCTTAAGAGAAGACTTATAATGCAAAACTCAAAAATTGCATGCAGCGTATATATAGTATCAACAAAAGAGGGAAACGATAATATAAATTATACACTAACGAATATAGATTTATTTGGTTCTTCAATATGGATGATACATCAATTGGGAGTGTACGATAAGTACAACTCTTTATACTATGCCATATCGAAGCCTAATGCTTCTCATCAAAAGAGGATAGAAGTTGCTATGTAACATTTAAGGGATGCAACGTATTGCTGTAATATTAAATGAGTAAAGATTTTATCCAAACTCATTGTCCGGGTTATGGGTCAAAAAAGTAAATGTGAAATTCTCTGCTCTTCTCAAAAATATATCAAGATGGAATGGGCCCGTTTTATTAAGATTTAATGTTAAATATGTATAAGACATGGCAATCATAGGACTCTGTAGAAGAAAGCTTAATTCTAGAAAGAGGGCAAAGCATCAGGGCGTTGCATATATTAGGATTTTTATGGGGATGGCGGTTACAGATAAATTATAATTTAGGTTTTAGGTTAAGAAAATAAAGGGGTGATGAATAAAGGGATTCTAGAAGGCGTATTGGGGAAAATTAGATAAGTGATGAGAGAGAGATTATATATATATATATATATATATATATATATATATATATATATATCTCGCTACTATTGCATATCAATATTAGTGTGGATAAGAGAGGTGCAAGATAGCTAAATAAATCAAGGGGAGGAGAGAGAATGCATTGACAGGTGGTATGAGAGTGTTTTAGTGATGTTGCTATGCTGTAGTAAAAATAAGTTTAGTGATGGAGATTGCGATGGGAAAAATTCCCTATAGCTCTCCTGAAGCAATAGGCAAAGCAAAAGTTGCACGGATGGAAAGGAGTTCCCGAGTAGAATTCCGAAAAAATAGGGGTGTATCCAGTGTCAAATGTTGGGTGCTAGCCTGAGTATGCACGGAAGGTACTCAATTGTTTAGTGCAGTGGAAAGGCATCGTAAATTGGGAGAAAGATAGGGTTTATATAAGACGGTTGGTCTAAGGAGGCAGAGATATTACTCCTTCTCTGGAGGAGATTTATCGGCACAGTTTAAAGTGTTTCAATATTTTTATTTTCTTTTGTGCCTGCACCTTGTTATAATTTCTGATTTAGAGTTTTAGGATGTTTAATTTAATTTGCAGTTGATTTGAGATTCTAGGTTTTATCAGAAAAAAAAATAGCTCAATCTATGTGTGCATTTTTTTTTTGGTAATTTTAATATATTTATGTATCTGATATCTGTTGAGGGAGTGGTTGAGTTCAGGTATGCAGGAGATTGTGTATTACATGATCTGGTTATGTCTATTCCTACTTGCTGTGGGATAGGTTGTTCAGGAAATGCGCCATGTTTTTTAACTTCATGAATATCATTCTAAGTATTATGGTTTGACAGGACATAGGGTTGTCTGATGTGGTAAGGCGCAATTTTGTTACCGTGCATGAGTAGATAATGTTGTTTTTTTTTTTTAATTTTCTTTGTTTGAAAATTGTAATCCTGTGTATGGGGCAGCTAACCAGCTGCCAACAGTGCCCTGCTTTTTATTGAAACAAATCGAGAGCTCTTTTTCGTATATTCGCTGTTCACTTAAGTGCAATTATCTAGATCTCTATTGCACTTGGTTCTTCAGGAATATTAGTTACGTATGGCTTCGGGGTATTCGTCATAAACCCTGTGGCGCCTATAATAACTGGTATGATTGATATCTCCCTAAAATTTCAGTTTCTTTTCATATCATACATATGACCTTGATATTTGGTATGTTTCTACCTCCCAGCCCTGTTCGGACCTCAATTATTAGGGACGCTCACGTCAACCAAAGTTGCCAAACTTTCTGATGTTTTTCATATGTAACGTTTGACAGAAGAATTTTCAAGGAAGGTCGCTGTAGGGTTAAAATGGTCGTAGTATATGGAATATAAAGCAATTTCAACTGTTCTTTAAGGTTGATATAAAGACTACTTGCTGCTACACTGGATGTTTAATTTTTTACATATAGTCAAGTGTAGGTACTAACATTAAGTATATAGAGTCATACTCGAGTAAGCAATTTTGAAGTAAGAGTTTGGTACATTGCTTATACAATTCCACTAATTGATCTATCTTCCTTATTGGATAAACAAAAAAATCAATATATATTAGTGTATAGTTTTTTATTGTCCTTTTCTTATTTTATCAATACTCTCTCTCTCTCTCTCTCTCGAATATATGCATATGTATATTTATATATGTATATGTATGTAAATGTATATATGTATGCATATATCTATATATGTATGTATAAATATCCGTGTATGTATATGTATGTATATGTATGTATACATAAGCATGTATGTATATATATGCATATATATGTATATATATATGTATGCATATATGTTTATATATGCATGTATATGTATATATGTATATATATATGTATATATATACATGTATATATATGTGTATATATATGTATGTATCAATAGGTATATATATATGTA
>NC_136492.1:86592484-86604984 GCF_053919585.1 Euprymna scolopes | reverse complement strand
AATGAATTAGAAGAAGCAAAAAATATGAAGTTTATCATATTTGCATAAAATGTCATTCAAGAATGTGTAGGGATTCAATTTGAATGATACAGCAAGAAACAGGAAAATGGGAGAAAATGATATGGTAACATTCTAATTGGATAGATGGAAGATTCTAGGACTGAAAAATCCGAGGTGCAATTGCTGATAATGAATCGGTAAAGCATGGGAAAAGAGAAATATGAATATAGATATAAATGTTAGTGTAAAATATGGAGCATCAAGCAAAGGCACCAAGTTGCGGAAAAGTAAATAACTATATGAACCGTTTTGTTTTTGTTTTTGTTTAACGGATCAAGATAAATGAGAGTCTTCAAAAATAGAGTGTAAGTTAAATTATGGAAATGAAGTCGTGTGAGAAAATAGAAAATGAAAAAGGGAGAAAAAAGGGAGGAAGAAGAGATATAACAAAAGGGCAGGGGGAGATATATCTAGACATAGTCAGGAGTGGAAAAAGAGAAGAAAGGGTTCAAGTAGAAAGCCGTGTTTCTAAATCTATTTTCAGAACAGATAAACATAAATCAGAGAGGTTCAATTTGACCAAGACAGAAATATAATTATGGTTGATTAATTTTAATGCAGGGTTATAAACATAACTCTATGCGTACACACACACACACACACACACACACACACACACACACACACACACACACACACCCACACACATATATATATATATATATATATATGTAAAAATGCATGTATATACATATATAAAAATAAAATAAAAATAAAATAATTTGAAATAGTATATAAAAAATGGATACTAATGTAGAAAACCCATGCTTAAGCATATGAAATAAAAAAAAATAATAGACATCTTTTATATTGAGTAAATCTATTGACATACGTTTAAGAGGAGAACTAGGCATATTAATTTATTTTTATTTCGGACGATTATTCTCATCTTTATTAGTTGTTGTTTTCATCTTTATTGGTTGTTGATTTTTTTTAAAGACATTTCGGCCAACTATTCCTCTGGCCTTCGTCAGGTGGTAACCGCGACGGATAGGAACTTCGAATCTCCTAACTGCATTCTCAGAAATCACTGTCATCCGTAGTTGTTGTCGTCTCACCGCGTTTTGGCCAAGTAACCTCTGGCTGGCTTTGGGTAGGATTGAAACCGCTATCATCAGACAATGCTCATCTGGAACCGTAGAGATTCAACGTCACTATCAACTGCGCCGAAGTAAAACAAACCCCCCAAAAAACAACAACCAATAAAGATGAAAACAACAATTAAAAAACGATGGGAATAATAGTCCGAAACAAAAATAAATTAATATATATAATGCTCATCTAAAGAATGAATTTCAATTAAGAGAGTTAGATTATTTAGCATTGGTTATACTTACATGCTATGTACTTCCATTTCTTGTAATAAAAACTATTACCAAGTATTTTTCTTAAGTTTTGGTTTCGGTTTCGATTACAGATGCTTGTACTCAAGTCATTTATTTATTTTTTAAAAATATTTTTACTTAGTATTCTTCATAAGTTTTGGTGCCGATTATAGCAAATAGCACACCAATAACTATTTAAAAAAGAAGCAATATAAATATACACATATATATATATACACATATGTAAATACATATATATACATATTTATACATATATATAGATATATACTCTTATATATAGATATATACATACATACACGCATATACACACACATATATATATGTATGTATACGCATATATACATAAAAATATATATACACATATATAAAGATAAATATATACATATATCTATATATAAATATATATGCATATATGTAGGAATATCTACAGATATCCCTATATATGTATATAGCCATATATCCATATATATATATACATACATATAAATATATATACATATATATTTACATATACATATATATATATACATACACATACATGGGCATATATACACATATACATACAATACATATGCATAAATATATGTATATACATATAGTACATATGCATATATATATGTATGCATATAATAGACAAAAATATATATGCTATAACATGTCTATATACATATATATATATATATATTTATGAATATATATACATATATGCACATATATGCATATACATATATATTCATATATATAAATACGGATATATATATATACATATATATATATATATATACATATATAAATATATATATATATATACATATATAAATATATATATATATACATATATAAATATATATATATATATATATATATATATATATATATATATATATATATACATTGAGATACATAGACACACGGAGACTGAAGGATCGGTCGAAAATTATGTACTTATGAAAAAAGTTTTTTTAATCTTTTTTCATAATATTATTATTTTGTATTCCTGCACGTCACCAATTAAAAACGAATAAAGAAAAGTTATAAGCTTTTATACTTTTCGCATTCTTTTTTATTCATATATATATATATATATATATATATATATATATATATATATATATATATTTAGATTAAATATTTATGAACAAATTTTATAAAATATTGAAATCTTTTCCATGGACCTATATTTAGAATGAAAATGATGATGGCTGGTTTTACCTACAAAACATTATTAAGGATTCAGAATTTGGCAATTCACAGTTAATAATTCTGTATAATTTATAAGCGTATTACGACTAATGCTAATAGTAATAGGATACTACTAACCAGATGAAAAGCTCAATAATTGGGATAGAGCATTGATGTATAAATTTCAATTTAAATTTGATAAATTAGAATATAAAATAATTTATTATTTATATATTTATATTAAGTTGATAATTTAAATTGTTCCTTATTATATTTAGTTTAAAATGATATCCCTCATCCTCAGAGGAAAATAGTTGTTTGCAAAATAATATTTATTGGCAATGTTATAATTTTGCTATTAACACGTAAATATGTACGGCAAAAATCATATTTGCTTATACACACATTATATATATATATAGGTGTATATATATATATATATATATATATATATATATATATATATATATATATATATATATATATATATATATGGGGGGGTGTTTACTAGCGCCCCGTCCCACGTTGGCAGGTGGCAATACACGCTCAAATATAAGACTTTAATTTATGCAGTGTTTCTATTTATTATTATGGGATCAATTTTCTATTCATTAATAGATTGTGCTCACTATCTATTAGTTATTTCACTAAGAATCAAAACATCCCCGAGCATTATGTGTTAACATCTAAAATTACGGCAGTAATATCAAAATGTAAAAAAAAAATACACATAGATTTATATTTGCGCAATATTTATATTTGCGCAAGAAACGTTTAGTCGACTTACACCACTCGAATTCTAATTTTTCAATTTTGATTATTTATGCAGATGTTTTTATCAGCTAAAAAAACAAAAAAAAAACAAACAAATCGGATGTGTTTCAAATGGCCAAACCCCCTACATTTAATGTTTCAAGACGGTCGACCAGAAATTATCAATTTATCAGACAGTTCAGCACACTCATATATACTAATCATTAATCTTATTTATCTTTCTTTCTAAATTGTTCTATTGCTTTTTCCCACGTTCTCGACGTTCATTTCCTCTGCAAATTAAACTTACTTTTTACACACCATTTTCTTTTCATTTCGTCCCACTTGGATTAACTGTAAAGTTTCTAGACCTAATTGTTTCTTTCAGGTTTTCAGTTTTGCTTAGGCCGACATCTTTTTGGCTCTCATTTTTTTTAAGGTGCCGACACAAAGACGATTAAATAACATTTGGATAAGAAAGAAGACGTCCCCAAAACTCTTGACCTGATTCAGTGATTGCATTTGGACTGATCTCGCAAGGTGGATATATACGTTTTCCTGCGTTTTATAAGAATCTCTCTCTATCTCTCTCTCTCTCTATCTCTCTGTGTGTCTGTCTCTCTCTCTTTATATATATATATATATATATATATATATATATATATATATATATATATATAAGTGAACATGCCTTATGTCTGTGTACATTTCCCTACGAAATAACTCTGCCAATCTTTAGTCTACAGACTCGAAATTTAATATACAGGGTACTGAGATTTGGGAAAATCTATGTGATCGGTTTTCGGCCAGAAATTTGGCTGTTAAGGGGTCAAAGTTTAACGATTTCACCTTTGAGAAGTCTACCAAACTCCTCCGACAATTTTCGGTCTAAACACTCTAAATTTTAGATATATGTTCCTTGGACATGGGTCTAATTTAATAATTGATTTGCGCCCAACACTTTAATCTTAAGGGGTCATAATAGGGGTCAAACTTTAAAAAAAGTGACCGCTGCGGTCTCTATCAAATTACTCAGACTGTTTCAGGTCTAAACATTTGAAATTTTACATAAAGGGTATACATATTTTTTAACGGCTACTGATTCATTCACATTATTTTTAAGCAGTTCGCTCCCAAAATGGCGGCACAATTTCATAAGTTACTTTTGCGTTCTTTGCTAACAGAAAAAACAATAAGTTATTCAATAATATTAATATTTTCTGATGTGTGTGTGTGCGTTTTTTAGAAATATATGTTTGTTTTCTGGTTTTTGCGCAAAACATTGTGCTTTTAAAATTCAGTGTTTTCTGCAATATTCTATATTGGATGCATCATTGCAATGGCGTTAAATGTATAATATATTTCTATCGCATTTTTAACAAACACTGCATAGTAATACTGAGCAATAGTTTCTCTTAACTACTAAGTTCTACAAACTAAATACTAGGTGTCAAGGACAACTGTTTCATTTAATTACTTGTAAATAAATTCATTAATATTTGCAAAACATTTTTCACTCTCATAACTTTTTCTTATGAACAATTATTACATTGACAGTGTGTCCCTGATATAAGAGACCATAATATAAGAAAAACTGACACAAGAGAGATTTTCCCTGGTTCCAAATTAAAGCTTGTGTTAATGTAAAGTGTAATCCGGATATAAGAACCCCGAATATATATATATATATATATATATATATATATATATATATATATATATATATATATATATATATATATATATATATATAAATGTAACCCGGATATAAAAGAGATGTAGGACTCGGGGAAGAAGTCTCTTATATCCCGGTTACACTGTAATATGAAAAAAACATGGCTCTTCAAATTCGTATTTCCACATAGACAATAAAAACCCTTACACTCTTTTTCATCTACCTCTACTTAATCCAAGAGGATAGCTTGATCTCGTTCCGATAGAATTTTAAAGTAATTCGTTATTCGATACTCGTGCAGAGAGTGATTCAGATGTTACTCAGAGTCCGCCTGGCTTTCTCCGGAACAGGATGTAAACAGCCGGAGTAAGCCGAGCGTCGCCGAAGAATTAAGCCGAGCGTGGCCGATGGAAGCATAACAAGAAAAGAAAACCTACCTTAAATTTCAAGTTTCATTAACTATAAAGAAAAATGTTATAACAATATTTTTTTTTGTTTTTGCTATATATATATATATATATATATATATATATATATATATATTTTAAATCTATAATGTTAAAATATTTTTTTTTGTTCGAGAAAAGGTTCAAAGGTAAGTCAAATACTTTAAAGGAATTTTTTTTATTTCTTCAAGAAAAATTGAAAAACAATTGTTGTTTCTTTGGGGTGTTATTTTGGGGGTTTTTACCCCCAGAGAAAACCTAAAAACTAGAAAAGTTGAAAAAAAAAGTGGGTATGTATTTATTTCATATTAAAACAGATAATGTTGTTGTTTCCCCGGACCGTTGTTTTATTAATGGTGTGCGTAGATCGTATTCCGCGTTCACGCTGAAGATCTTTCTGTGTTGCTCGCTCGAACGCCACAAGTTAATTCTTTTAAGTATGATGGCAATTATCAGCCTAGACTTGGCAAAAAAGGGCCAGCCCAGTTTGATGTAAAGATTCGATATTTAGTAGCCTGACACCTCCAAGCATAGCCATCGCTTACCTTTCCTCTTATAATAATATTGCCCCTGTGTCCACATGATGCACAAGTTTTTGTCCGTGGCAGTATTTTTTTTTCTTGACAAAAGTCGAGGACTCCGGATGGTGTTTTCAGCTGCTTGCTTAAGGCTGTAAAATTCATGTTTTTTTTTGTTTTTTCCGACTTGAAAGTACGAAATGGTATGCTTTTTTTATTAATTTGTTTTCTTTTCTTCCTCTTCAAAATTGTCGTCTGCTGCTTTGAATTTTCAATTCGCGCAACGCGTGGAAATTCATCGCGTTACATTTTCATTGGCTCAGCTTTATGTTACGTAAGACGGCTTAATTTCCTCGGCGACGTTCGGCTTACTCCAGGCTGTTGACGTCATGTTCCGAGGAAAGCCGGGAGAGCACTAAGTTACGTCTGCATTACTCTCTGCATGAGTACCCATTATTCATCGTACTTCACGTATTGGGGATTGAACCTACAATAACGTGACGACTGTAACTTAGGAGTTAATATTTATTTGCAGCGTAATCTGTTTCACCACATAATCTTGAAGACAAGTTATATAAGTGCTAAGTTATAACCAGCTCTAAATTATATTCTTCAGGTGGTAAAAGATTCAATCCCCACTACAAGCGATAATAGGACTGTAATTATAAATTATTTTAGACATCTACACAATCATAGCTCTTTGAACGAACATAAGCTGGTCATGATCCTAATCCTAACCTCGTGAATTTAATAGCGCGTTGGTTTGAAATTCCATACATATTACAGAGTTTGATATAAAAAAATCGTTAATTTGTAGTGAAAAACCTAGATAAGGTCGGAGGTTCCTTCAGCTGAAGCGTTATGAGAAAAACATTTAAAATGAGAACAGTAAACTTAACAATCTTGATATTATATATTTATTTTAGGAAATTAGCAGAGAAACCAACAACGGAACAAAAAGGTTAAAGAAAGCCAAAGCTATATAGTGAATAAATATTACAAAAAAGCCAAGGTAAGTTATTGCTCTAATTATCTGATTAAGTTTTCTTTGTTTTGTCTCGAAGTGTTACAACATAAATTATTAGGTGGATTTTTATCAGTACGTTTACATTTAATTTTTGAAATTCTTTTATCATAATTGACGCTCATAAGACAGCGTATCTTTGTTGGCCATGTTGATTGCAGGTTTAACTTACCAACTGCTACCCTGTCTGTTTTTGGAACAGAATAAACGCTTAAAATTCTGTTACAACACAAAACATACACAAGAAAGTAGAAGTGTAACTTATATTTACTTTGGTAATACTTATTTGTTATATGTTTGACACTTTTTCATTTAGAGGCTTCGCTGTTAAATGCTCTTTATTTTATATTAGCCTGGTGCCCGGCGCTTGTCCGGGTGTTTGTAGGTTTCTGTTGAGCAAAAAAAAAAAAAAAAAAAGAAAAAAAAAAGTGGTAGTAATCAGGCAGGCTCGAACCGTGACGAGAAGGCGGTAAGGAAAGTGGATGTGTGTGTAAGAGTGTTTGTTGAGCAAAAAAAGAGGGGATTGCGACTGCAAAAAAAGTTGTTGTAGGCAGGCAGGCTTGAACCCGTCCGCGAAGAAGAAAAAGTAACTGAAAAAAAAAATGGGGCAACGCCCATCACTAAAACGTAAGTTTAAATTAAGGGTAGACAATCGAAACGAGACGATGACTTTCAAAAGTATTGGCGAAAAAAGTGACCCCTCCATTTAGAAAAGTACCCCGCTGAGGGTGAAGGAATTAATGTTTTTGGCCAATTGTTCGATATTTTTCGTCGGAAAGGGTCCAGCTTAATGATGAGTGCAATCTCGTGAAAATCCGTCGCCTCTGGCGAATGTTTTTGCGAAACATACAAACATACATACATACATACATACATACATACAGACAGGTGAGATTTATATTATAAATTCTAATAGTTAATCAAGCAAAAGAAAAAAACACAAACACATATTCATACGAAATAAATGAAAGTTTCCAGAGCTGAGTAAAATCCAATATATAAAAGGCTATATGTCTATCTGTCTGTCTCCATATTTTCAAACTCTATCTCTCCCGAAAGTAAAAGTCGCAAAGCAGGGTTGGGGGTCCTAAATGATCGATTTTGTTTTGTTTATGTACCGTTCTTTTATGGGTCTTTAGTCGGTTCAAATAGTTTTTAAGGAGTCAAAGTTGAAAGAAATCGTTAAACGTTTTGTACATTCATTTTAGTTTATTTTTTTATTTTTAATTTTTACTCAGTTCATATGCGTTTCATGTGGGTACAGTGGTAACGTCACTACCTTTGAATGCTACAATTTTGCTTTAGGTTTCAATTCTAGCTGATGGCACCCACATTGTTCATTTTTTTACTTTTGAAATCACGACTCTATAATAATATATGCGAAATCAGGATAAATTAAAATACCATATTTAAACGTATTTTACGACCGGCCAAAGCTGAGCGCCCCCCCCCTCACGCGCTAGTATTCAGTATTTATTTAAGCTTACGTGCAGAATACCCATCGAGCTGAAATAATCAATTTCTAATACAGAAACACATTCTTAATATGTAGAGATAGGATGATTTTTTTTCTTTTTTTTTTAAATTTTTCTATCCTTTTACCTAACAATTTCATAAACAAAGATACCGTAAAAATTGACTTTAACTTTAAAAACCCCACCTAAAAATAATATGATCCTTATTCTGAATAAATGACAAATACACTTTAAAGATGAGTTATTAGTAGAGCTAGGACAACAGCATATTCTTTTCATTGTTTTGACCCTCGAGTGTGTATCAATTGATATCTTATATGATTTTATATAGAGTGATGTTGTTCTCCATTGATTAACTGTGTCACACTCTGTCGGATATATACTCGAGAGTCAAAGCAATAAAAAGAATATATTTTTGTCATAGCCTTAGTTTATCAGTGACGTATAGATGTTGATCTATTGTGTTTTAGTACATCAATTACTTCTTCTATATATGTCGCAGCTGAGTGAGGCATAAAGCAGCCCTCTTTCCCTGACAGGGTATACAATTATTTTTGCAAGAAGTAGGATAAAATCTTTTTTCTGTTTCTTAAAGATACTTTCTCAATGAAGAGACGTTGTAAGTTTATGGTATTTTTTTGCTTCCCCACGAAAGCAAATTAGGCACAAGGCCGTTTCTAATGTGGGGGAAAAACCAGCTCACCTAAATGTGGGGTAAAAAGGGGACCCTCTGGTTGGGACCAAAAATAATAATTGTCACAGTATAGAGGGTTTCCCCTCCATAGACTGGTACAAATTATCTTAAGTGCAGCATTTACAGAACAGGGTATTTAGTTTCACCCCCACCGAGCAAATTAGGCAAAGACCGATTTTTAATGTGAGGAATGAAAGGGAAATGGGGACCAACTCGCCTGGGAATAGGAGAGTTGCATAGTGACAATTTGTGTGAAGGGTTGCCGCCACATTGACCGAGGTCTTATACGTGGGGTTGCCTCCCCACATATGATCTTTGCTTGCAGTATCTGCCGGAACATATGGTATTTATTTGCTCCCCCACCGAGCAAATTAGGCACAAGGCCGATTTTTAATGTGAGGAGTGAAGGGAGGGGGAAGGGAAAAATGGGACCAGCTCCCGAGAGGTGGGAAATGGGAGCTGGTTAAAGGTCAGGCACGTGGGGTTGCCCCCACATCTGGTCTTTGCTAGTCATAGCTGGTCTTTGCTAGTCATAGCTTGCAGTATCTGCCGGAACAGATGGTATTTATTTGCTCCCCCACCGAGCAAATTAGGCACAAGGCCGATTTTTAAAGTGAGGAGTGAAGGGGAAATGGGGACCAACTCCCCGGGGAGTAGGGGAGCTGCATAGTGACAATTGGTATGAAGGGTTTCCCCTACATTGACCAAGGTCTTATATGTGGAGTTGCCCCCACATATGGTCTTTGCTTGCAGTATCTGCCGGAACAGATGGTATTTATTTGCTCCCCCACTGAGCAAATTAGGCACAAGGCCGTTTTTAATGTGAGGTAAAAACCAGCTCCCCTAAAAGTAGGCAAAAAGGGGGCACTCTGGTTACCAAAAATAATAATTGCCCCAGTATAGAGGGTTTCCCCTCCATTGACTGGTACAAATTATCTTAAGTGCAGTATCTGCCGGAACAGATGGTGTTTATTTGCTCCCCCACTGAGCAAATTAGGCACAAGGCCGTTTTTAATGTGAGGTAAAAACCAGCTCCCCTTAAAGTAGGCAAAAAGGGGGCACTCTGGTTACCAAAAATAATAATTGTCCCAGTATAGAGGGTTTCCCTTCCATTGACTGGTACAAATTATCTTAAGTGCAGCATCTGCCGGAACAGATGGTGTTTATTTGCTCCCCCACTGAGCAAATTAGGCACAAGGCCGTTTTTAATGTGAGGTAAAAACCAGCTCCCCTTAAAGTAGGCAAAAAGGGGGCACTCTGGTTACCAAAAATAATAATTTTCCCAGTATAGAGGGTTTCCCCTCCATTGACTGGTACAAATCATCTTAAGTGCAGCATCTGCCGGAACAGATGGTATTTATTTGCTCCCCCACTGAGCAAATTAGGCACGAGGCCGTTTTTAATGTGAGGTAAAAACCAGCTCCCCTAAAAGTATGCAAAAAGGGGGCACTCTGGTTACCAAAAATAATAATTGTCCCAGTATAGAGGGTTTCCCCTCCATTGACTGGTACAAACCATCTTAAGTGCAGCATCTGCCGGAATAGATACTACACTTTGATCCCGGCCCGAAGGCCAAGAACAACAACGTTGTAAGTTTATGCTCATTACGATGAAATGAGTTCATTGAGCTCTGATCTAAGGATGCTGCAAGTAAGACATTCAAAACAATACCACAAACAAAAAGAACTTTCTGTTCATTTTTAGTGGATTCAACGTCAGACGGAATTTAATGAAATATTCTTCTTACACAGAAGAGGTGGAATAAATTACCACGGAACTGCTTCTGTACAGATTCAACGTGGTCTACGTAAAATTCTATGTCAACGATTACTTATCACAAGCTGTCCATATAAATAATCACACTTTTTTATTCCACGCAATATTTGGAATCTTCCGATAATTGTATCTATCATTCAAGCAGTAAATCATACTTGTAGTTTTGTAACCTTACTCAACACGTCGAAGCCTCAATCACAAAGTAGACAACGAAAGAACTTCAACTCGCCTTTTTTTTCACAATGGAATTTATATCCCCTATCTTCTGTCACGCGCACCTTCTCGTTAAAGCTGTGACAAATCCCACCTAATTGTTTTCTCTAACGTGTTCTCGAACGTCATCTACGTCTCTAACCTACTCATATTCTCGAACATGCGCTCTCCTTTTTATAGTGTTTTTTTATCTTACTTTGACCTAATTTTGCTCACCACTTTTTATTTTATTTTTTTAATGAGTCATCACTTTTTAAGGCCCGGAGGCCACTCGGGGGTAAAGGTTAATGAGTGTACAGTAGTCAATGGGAAAATGTCGTAGTAATCGATAATAGTGGGAATTGGATAAATTGAATTGCGTTAGGGGACGACTCATCAAGAACTTGTTTTTGTTGGACTTGAAGACAACCATATTGTAGTCAGTTAGAAAGTTGGAAAACGGAACAGACTTTCCCAGGCGTGCAGTTCTAAGAAAGAAGCTTTGTTCATAGAATCTACGTTAAGGTTTCGGCACAGATAAAGGGTGGGGGAAATTATTGATAGCGATTGCAAATAGACGAGTGTTTTTCGTGAAAGCCAGGCCAGGGGCGGGGCATAGATTGGGATTTGTATGTAACTGTCTACGCTATTTTACAGTTTGCCCATATCTTTGTAATTGCTTTTGTTATTGATAAATAGGGTAATTTTTCTTACCAACAGTGACGTTTCTTTAAGTAAAACTGTACCGTGATCATCGCATGCAGAGACCGTTGCAAAAGAGACAAAACAATGAAAAATGGGACTCGGCTTTCTACCAGTTTTAACAAAAATAAAAAAAAGGCATGTATAACCGTTACTTTCCAAACAGCGCCTGCATCTTGTTTTTAAACAGTTCCTCTCGCACTGAAATGTGCTTAGTAAAACCTTCGTTGTGTCGAACATGGGCTTAGAATTCTCTCGCCGTCACTGGCAACACATTCATCTACCCTGGTACCGCTCTTTACAGTCCTCCAATCGGTTGCATTTCTCTCTCTTTTATCTTCCCCCTTTTTCTTCCGATGTGACGAACATCGGGCACCAGCTTGATCATTTGCATATGTGTCATGCGGCTACTGCTGTTAAATACGCTAACTTTATTATCACAAACATCCAGAAACGGCCGAGGCTCATAAACACTTTTTATATAACACATTTAAATGGGAATTGTATAATTGTGTTATGGGCAAAATTAATTCACCATACAGAACACTCTACAATTATTATTGTAATATTAAGCATAAGTTTTAGCTAAGTTCCATCACTACAAACAATGTTGTTTGTTCTAACATTATTAACTCGCATCCAAGTGTAGTCTCTGGG